>NC_135989.1:16039790-16329790 GCF_053455715.1 Rhinoraja longicauda
TTAGGCGACTACAGGCGACTAGGCCGTGGCCACACGGTCGCCGGGGAGTCGCCTGTCTGGTCGTGAGTCGTCTCCAAAGAGGCGTAGCGTCTTTCTGGTCGTCGCTGGATTTTCGGAATGTTGAACATTTTTCGGCGACTGTTGGTTTGACGCCAATGGTCGTAGCTTGACGTCTCCTGACGGGGGCGCTGTCGTAGGTTGTCGCCAGGTGACGTAGGTTGTCGCCGGTGATGACTTCAGTGAATTCCATTGGCGACTACCTACGTCAACCGGCGTCAAAACCGGAGGCCAAAATTACGACCCTTCAGTTGTCGCCGACACGGTCGTAGTTTGTCGCGGGTGGACGTAGGTTGTCATAGGTGCGGTCGTAGGTGGACGTTCTACTCGCGACGATTAGGTCGCCGGTTGTCGGTAGCTTGCCGTCGACCAACATTTCAGAATGTCTTGCTATTGAGGGCGTGCAGCGAAGGTTTACTAGGTTAATTCCTGAAATGGCGGGACTTTCATATGTTGAAAGACTGGAACGACTAGGCTTGTATACACTGGAATTTAGAAGGATGAGAGGGGATCTTATCGAAACGTATAAGATTATTAAGGGGTTGGACACGTTAGAGGCAGGAAACATGTTCCCAATGTTGGGGGAGTCCAGAACAAGGGACCACAGTTTAAGAATAAGGGGTAGGCCATTTAGAACAGAGATGAGGAAAAACATTTTCAGTCAGAGAGTTGTGAATCTGTGGAATTCTCTGCCTCAGAAGGCAGTGGAGGCCAATTCTCTGAATGCATTCAAGAGAGAGCTGGATAGAGCTCTTAAGGATAGCGGAGTCAGGGGGTATGGGGAGAAGGCAGGGACGGGGTACTGGTTGAGAATGATCAGCCATGATCACATTGAATGGCGGTGCTGGCTCGAAGGGCCGAATGGCCTCCTCCTGCACCTATTGTCTATTGTCTATTGACCAGGTGGTAGGTTGTTGTAGCTTGTCTTAGACATTGTCGTGGGCGGGGGATCCAGTGGCCGTTTTTTTGGCGACCTGCTACGACTATGACAGTCGCTGGCAGTCGCCTTAACAAATCGCCTAAGTGGGACAGGCCCTTTTTACTTGCAGAAGGACAACCATTTTGCAAACACAGTACTAAGCGGATAACATAATAAATCTTTGAAGAAGTGTCTCGACCCGAAACGTCACCTATTCCTTTTCTCCAGAGGTGCTGCCTGACCGACTGATTTACTCCAGATTTTTGTGTCTAAACTACAAACCTGTGCGTCTTTGGAATGCGGGAGGAAACCGGAGCACCCGGAGGAAACCCACGTGGTCACGAGGAGAACGTACAAACTCCGTACAGACAGCACCCGTAGTCAGGATCAAACTCAGGTCTAAGGCAGCATTCTACATCTGGGGTAGAGTAGCTGCCTTATATAATATATAATTGCCTTATATAATATATATTACCAAAATACTTGCTCGGTTAGTAACATCTATAGTGGCATTCATAGCGAGGGGATTTGAGTATAGGAGCAGGGAGGTTCTGCTGCAGTTGTATAGGGCATTGGTGAGACCACACCTGGAGTATTGCGTACAGTTTTGGTCTCCTAATCTGAGGAAAGACATTCTTGCCATAGAGGGAGTACAGAGAAGGTTCACCAGATTGATCCCTGGGATGGCAGGACTTTCATATGAAGAAAGACTGGATAGACTCGGCTTGTACTCGCTGGAATTTATAAGATTGAGGGGGGATCTTATAGAAACGTACAAAATTCTTAAGGGGTTGGACAGGCTAGATGCAGGAAGATTGTTCCCGATGTTGGGGAAGTCCAGAACAAGGGGTCACAGTTTAAGGATAAGGGGGAAGTCTTTTAGGACCGAGATGAGAAAGTTTTTTTTCACACAGAGAGTGGCGAATCTGTGGAATTCTCTGCCACAGAAGGTAGTTGAGGCCAGTTCATTGGCTATATTTAAGAGGGAGTTAGATGTGGCCCTTGTGGCTAAAGGGATCAGGGGGTATGGAGAGAAGGCAGGTACGGGATACTGAGTTGGATGATCAGCCATGATCATATTGGATGGCGGTGCAGGCTCGAAGGGCCGAATGGCCTACTCCTGCACCTATTTTCTATGTTTCTATGTTTCTATCTATACTCCCTCTATTAACCATAGGTATCTCTCTTCTGTAAATAATATCCTTACCTCCTGAGTTAATAATATCTATAGCTATTGTATTAAAAATATTCCATCCTCCTGCATAATATCTTTAGCTCCTGGCTTAATAATATCTGTGCCTCCAACGTTAATAATATATTTACTTCCTGCATGATTTATATTGCTACCTCCAATATAATGTTATCTATACCTCCTGCTGTAATAATGCCTCTATTTCCCATATTTAATATATCTATACCTTTTGCTTCTCCCTCTTCAACTGCAATGTCTGACGAAAGGTCCTTATCCGAAAGGCCATTTGTCCATCCCCTCCACAGATGCTGTCAGCCTCGCTGAGTTCCTCCAGCTCACTGTGTTTTCTTAATAATACTTACACCTCTTACATTAGTAACAGCTTTACCCACTGTGTTAATTACAGCTATACCTCGTACATTAATAATATCTCTACTTCCCATGTTAATAATATCTATACCTCTGACTTTAATAATATCTGCGCCTTCCAGATTAATAACATTTCCACATCGCATGTTAATACCAACATTAATAATACCTTCACCTCCCACATTAATAATATCCATAGGTTCGATCTAATAATATAATTTCATCCTACGTTAAGAATGTACATACACCGATCAGCCAAAACATTATGACCCGATGAGCCAAAACATTATGACCACCTGCCTAATATGCTGTTGGTCCTCCGTGTGCAGCCCCATACACAGCAGGGTGCAATGCATTGTGTATTGTGACACATTCCTCCCGTGACCACCATTAACATTTTCTGTGACTTGTGCCACAGTCGACCTTCTGTTGGTTCGGACCAGACGGAATAGCCTTCGTTGCCCTCGCGCATCGATGAGCCTTGGGCGCCCAACACCCTGTCTGTCGCCGGTTTGTGGTTTGTCCCTCCTCGGACCACTGTCGGTCGGTACTCACCACTGCTGACCGGGAGCACCCCACAAGCCTTGCCGTTTCAGAGATGCTCTGACCCAGTCGTCTGGCCATAACAATTTGGCCCTTGTCAAAGTCGCTCGGGTCTTTATTCCTGCCCATTTCTCCTGCATCCAACACATCAACTTCAAGAACTGACTGTTCACTTGCTGCCTAATATATCCCACCCCTTGACAGGTGCCATTGTAACAAGATAATCAATGTTACTCACTTCGCCTGTCAGTGGTCATAATGTTTTGGCTGATCGGTGTATGTCCTACATTAATTTATACCTGTTCCGTTTAACACTGTCTAAACTTCTTATGTTACTAATAACAATACATCTTAGATGGCGATAGAGTCATACACCATGGAAGAGATCATTCGGCCCAACTTGCCCATGCCAACCAAAATGCCTCATCTACACTACTCCCACCCACCTGTGTTTGATCCATATCCATCTAAAGGTTTCCTATCCATGTACCTGTCTTTTCATTGTTGTGCTGGTAACCTGCCTCAACTACCCGCTCTGGCAGCTCATTCCATACACCCACCTCTTGGGCTAATGATGCCAATATTAGTTACATTAATAATATCAATATCTAGTTCATTATTAATATCTGTACCTCCAATGTTAATAAAATTGATAACTCCAGAGTTAATAACAACTATACCTCTTATGTTAACTAAATCTAATATCTGTTTCCACCCTGTGTCTCTAAAACTAAAACTGAAAACTAAAAATAGGAGGTCATAACGATGCTTTGAATTGCCAAACATGGGCACAAAATGCTGGAGTAACTCAGGGGGTCAGGCAGCATCTGTGGAGAACATGGATAGGTGACGTTTCACAGAGTGCTGGAGTAACTCAGCGGGTCAGGCAGCATCTGTGGAGAACATGGATAGGTGACGTTTCACAGAGTGCTGGAGTAACTCAGCGGGTCAGGCAGCATCTGTGGAGAACATGGATAGGTGACGTTTCACAGAGTGCTGGAGTAACTCAGCGGGTCAGGCAGCATCTGTGGAGAACATGTATAGGTGACGTTTCAGGTTGGGACTCTTCAGGCTTTTCGTTTGGCAACAGGCTGGATCAGTGAATGCTTCTTTCACTCTTGTATGGGTCTGGGGGATCTTCCCAATGTGACCTAAAGCCGAAGGATCGAACCTGAGACCTCCTCTTGTGTGAGACACCCATGCCCATTAACCCCCGGCTCAGGAACCTCAGTCCCTCTCCCCGGATGATGCTGTATCAGTTCAGTTTAGTTTATTGTCACGTGTAACGAGGTACAGTGAAAAGCTTTTAGACAATAGACAATAGACAATAGACAATAGGTGCAGGAGGAACCCATTCGGCCCTTCGAGCCAGCACTGCCATTCAATGTGATCATGGCTGATCATTCTCAATCAGTACCCCGTTCCTGCCTTCTCCCCATACCCCCTGACTCCGCCATCCTTAAGAGCTCTATCTAGCTCTCTGTTGAATGCATTCAGAGAATTGGCATCCACTGCCTTCTGAGGCAGAGAATTCCACAGATTCACAACTCTCTGACTCATCTCAGTTCTAAATGGCCTACCCCTTATTCTTAAACAATGGCCCCTTGTTCTGGACTCCCCCAACATTGGGAACATGTTTCCTGCCTCTAACGTGTCCAACCCCTTAATAATCTTATACGTTTCGATAAGATCTCCTCTCATCCTTTTGTTGCGTGCTAACCAGTCAGCGGAAAGACACTACATGATTACAATCGAGCCATTCACAGTGTACAGTGCAAGGTAAAGCCAGCAAGGATAGTCCGAGGGTCACCAATGAGGTAGATAGTAGTTCATCACTGCTCTCTGGTTGTGGTGGGATGGTTCAGTTGCCTGATAACAGCCGGGAAGAAACTGTCTCTGAATCTGGAGGTGTGCGTTTTCAGACTTCTGTACCTTTTGCCCGATGGGAGAGGGGAGAAGAGGGAGAGGCCGGGGTGAGACTGATCCTTGATTATGCTGCTGGCCTTGCCGAGGCAGCGTGAGGTGTAGATGGAGTCAGTGGAAGGGAGGTCGGTTTGTGTGTGATGGTCTGGGCTGCGTCCACAATACGCTGCGATTTCTTGCGGGGCTTGGAAGGAGCTGTTCCCGAACCCGCTGCGACGCGTGCCGATAAAATGGGGCTTGGCAGTATTGTGAATCTCCTCCGCTACTGGTGCCACTGCTCACCACTCTCCACCCCACCACTTGCCTCAGTCCTGTTATCTCTAAACCACAGACAAATGTCACAATTCCAGTACCAAGTGCATGTAATTAAACAGGAACGCAGAACAAAAGCACCTCATATGGCACACAGCTCTAGAGCATTACCCATCCCCCTTAATCATAATATTAAATGCAGATTCCGCTCAATCGGTAACCATGCTTAGTGTTATTAGTGTCAATGAGTTTCCAGAATGTGGCTTCAAATGAGATCCAGTCGCTGGCAAGTCAGCTTAGCTGAGGTGAACTCTATTGACCTTAAGCAGGGGCTGAGGAGAGATAATGTGGGCGCCAGTGGTTGTGGCTGATGTGTATCCCAACCACACACTGCACCGTTACACAAACCTCCTCGTTATGTGAGCGTGAGGGTCGGCGTGGTGTCAGAGTTGCTGCCTCACGGCGCCAGAGACCCGGGTTCCATCCTGAATACGGGTGCTGTCTGTACGGAGTTTGTACATTCTCCCCGTGACCGGGTAGGCTTGTATACACTGGAACTTAGAAGGATGAGAGGGGATCTTATCGAAACGTATAAGATTATTAAGGGGTTGGACACGCTAGAGGCAGGAAACATGTTCCCAATGTTGGGGGAGTCCAGAACCAGGGGCCACAGTTTAAGAATAAGGGGTAGGCCATTTAGAACGGAGATGAGGAAAAACTTTTTCAGTCAGAGAGTTGTGAATCTGTGGAATTCTCTGCCTCAGAAGGCAGTGGAGGCCAATTCTCTGAATACATTCAAGAGAGAGCTAGATAGAGCTCTTAAGGATAGCGGAGTCAGGGGGTATGGGGAGAAGGCAGGAACGGGGTACTGATTGAGAATGATCAGCCATGATCACATTGAATGGCGGTGCGTACAGGCTCGAAGGGCCGAATGGCCTCCTCCTGCACCTATTGTCTATTGTCCTCCGGGTGCTCCAGTTTCCTCCCACGCTCCAAAGACGCGCAGGTTTGTAGCTTAAAAAAAAGGATGTTGCTTGACCCGTTGAGTGACTCCAGCACTGTGTGTCGATCTTCAGTACATACCTGTATCTGCATTTCCTTTTTACACATTTGGAGTATTGTGTTTGGTTTTGGTCACCCTCTTCTTCTTGCGTTCGAGGCAGCAGAAGTTATGAAGCTACTTCCCTGTTTGTTGTCGTTGGCCTGACTGAGGTCAGTTGACAGGGCTCACCACGGGGAGGTCGACAACGCGAGCCCCTTTGGTCGCCCTGCTGTAGGAAGGATGTTTTTAAGTTGGAAAGAGTGCAGAGAAGATTTCCGAGGATGTTGTTAGGACTGGGGCGGCACGTGGGCGCAGCGGTAGAGTTGCTGCCTCACAGCGCCAGAGACCCAGGTTTGATCCTGACTACCGGTGCTGTCTGTATGGAGTTTCTCCCCATTTTCTCCCCATGGGTTTTCTCCGGGTGCTCCGGTTTCCTCCAACGCTCCAAAGACACGCAGGTTTGTTGGTTAATTGGCCTCGGTAAAAAAAAAGGTAAATTGTCCCTAGAGTGTGTAAGACCGTGCTCGCTGTTCGGTGTAGACTCGGTGGGCCAAAGTGTCTGTTTCCACAATGTACGTCCTTAAGACTAAAGTTTCACTTGTGACGTTTGCTTAGAAACAGCTGTCAGGCAACTTTGCCCAGAGAGTGACCATTTCCACCACCCCCACACCCAACAGAGATTAGCACCTTGACTTCACAGCGGGAATATTGTCCCAGCCGCCACTTGCCAGCGTAGAATGTCCACAATTTGCTTCTGCTCTAACACAATGCATATCACAATGCATATCACAATGCACAATGCATATCACAATGCATATCACAATGCATGTCGCAATGCACAATGCATATCGCAATGCACAATGCATATCGCAATGCACAATGCATATCGCAATGCACAATGCATATCGCAATGCACAATGCATATCGCAATGCACAATGCATATCGCAATGCACAATGCATATCGCAATGCACAATGCATATCGCAATGCACAATGCATATCGCAATGCACAATGCATATCGCAATGCACAATGCATATCGCAATGCACAATGCATATCGCAATGCATATCATCCACATGGAATTCGATTCTTCGTCTCACTAGTCTCACTAGTCTCAAAAGACCGGAAACCCAAAATGTCACCAATTCTTTTTATTTGTTTAGTGCAGGAAGGAACTGCAGATGCGGATTTAAACCGAAGACAGACACAAAAAGCTGGAGTAACTCAGCGGGACAGGCAGCATCTCTGGAGAGAAGGAATGGGTGACGTTTTGCGTCGAGACCCTTCTTCTGTTGTTTAGTATAGAGATACAGCGCGGAAACAGACCCTTTGACCCACCGAGTCCACAACGCCCAGCGATCCCCGCACATTAATACTATCCTACACACACGAGGGACAACTCTCTACATTTACACCAAGCTAATCAACCTACAATTTCTCCAGAGATGCTGCCTGACCCGCTGAGTTACTCCAGCACTTTGTACCTGTCCATGTTCTCCAGAGATGCTGCCTGACCCGCTGAGTTACTCCAGCACTTTGTACCTGTCCATGTTCTCCAGAGATGCTGCCTGACCCACTGAGTTACTCCAGCACTTTGTACCTGTCCATGTTCTCCAGAGATGCTGCCTGACCCGATGAGTTACTCCAGCACTTTGTACCTGTCCATGTTCTCTAGAGATGCTGCCTGACCCGCTGAGTTACTCCAGCACTTTGTACCTGTCCATGTTCTCTAGAGATGCTGCCTGACCCGTTAGGTCACTCCAGCATTTTGTGCCTATCTTCACAGAGTGCCAATTGATCTACAAACCCACACTTCCTGCGTGGGCTTTCTCCGGGTGCTCCGGTTTCCCCCCACACTCCAAAGACGTGCAGGTTTGTAGGTTAATTGGCCTGCCAAAACTGTAAATTGTCCCTAGTGTGTGCAGGACAGCGTTAGTGCGCGGGGATCGCTGGTCGGAGCGGACACGGTGGGCCGAAGGGCTTTTTCCGCGCTGTATCTCTAAACTAAGACTAAAAGATTATTGTAAAGTAGCCATGCATGGACAGGGGGGGATAAAACGGAAAGCCCACTTGTCACCATCAGCCTCTCTCGTCAGGGCTTGTTGCTAGTGTTCCACTGCCCTGAGGAGTACTGTTTCTTTAAGCTGTTCCTCCAGTCCTTCTGCAGTGAAGATAAAGTGGCAGAATTATAGTGAGAGCTATCAGTAATTAACTGACTGGGGAAAATGAAAGCAACTCACATTACACGCCAAACGAGTAGATTATCCATAATCCCTAATTAGGATATTAAATGTAGATTTTGCTCAATCATTATCATACCTAAATATTATTACAGTTAATGAGTTATCAGAATATAATTTAAATTATGGACCTGACTCATCATGTCGGGGGCTTTTGTTCCCACAACAGCTCTGGGTTTGTGCAGGATGGAACTGCAGATGCTGGTTTACCCCGAAGATAGACACAAAAATGCTGGGGTAACTCAACGGGACAGGCAGCATCTCTGGAGAGAAGGGATGGGTGACGTTTTGGGCCGAGACCCTACTTCACCCAGAGAAAGCCCCACGAGATCACAGGGAGAACGTGCCAACTCCACACAGACAGCAACGGTAGAGGGGATTAAAGCCGGGGTCTCTGGCGCTGTGAGGAAGCCATTTGGGGAGAGGAATCGAGCCACTGTTGTCCTCGCTGGCTCAAGGGAAGGAGAACAATTGGCAAATGGTTGAGAACTACTGGGGCGGCACGGTGGCGCAGCGGTAGAGTTGCTGCCTCACAGCGCCGGAGACCCGGGTTCCATCCTGACTACCGGTGCAGTCTGTACGGAGTTTGTACGTTCTCCCCGTGACCTGCGTGGGTTTTCTCTGGGATCTCCTGTGTCCTCCTCACAGAAGTAGGGTCTGAAGAAGGGCTTCGACCCGAGACATCGCCCATTCCTTCTCTCCAGAGATACTGCCTGTCCCGCTGAGTTTCTCCAGCAGTTTGAGCCGAGCTCTTGGTTTGTCTCGCTTGTCAGGTAGTGCCAGTGTGGCTCTGGGTGAGGTTATTGCCACACTACCTCTTGTTGTGACTTTAGCCCATTGACCGGATGGATAAGAGGTTAAGGCTTGAATGGCGGACTCCACTCTGACTAAACCGTGAATGGCAGGATTCTGGGGACTGTTGTGGAGCAGATGAGTGTTCTAGGAGTGCAGGTACATTGTTCCATGAAAGCTGGGTCACAGGTAGATAGTGTGGTCTACAAAAGCTTTTGGTACATTGGCCTTCTTCATTCAGGCTATTGAATATGGAAGTTGCGATGGTATGTTACGGTTGTACAAGATGTTGCAAATGGAGTATTGTGAAGATGGACACAGTGCTGGAGTAAATCAGCGAATCAGGCAACGTATCTGGACAAAAAGGATGGGTGACGTTTCGGATCGGGACACTTTTTCTCCAGAGATGTCCCCTGACCCGCTGAGAGTGGTGCGCTTTCTACCGCTGCGCCACCGCTGCAGTCCGTTTGTCTTTGTGTTTTTGTTGGGGGATTTTGTCTTAATTGTAAATGTGATGTCGTGTTTTTGTGGTTGTGTACTATGTGTGTGTGTGGGGGGGAGGGAGGAACTGGAAAATTGTATATTTGTCCCTTCCGAACGGAGACCCGACCTTTGTTTTCTAGGTCGGGTCTCCGTTCCTGCTGCGGCCTACCATCGGCCAAACTCCTGGAGCTGGCGGCCTCCAGGGCTCTGGTTCGCAGAGCCCGCGGACCAGACTCACCATCAGCGGAGCCAGCCGTTCTCGGAGGCTGCGGGAGCGGCTGCGACTCGCCTTAGGCTCGGGCCGCGTGGATGCCGACATCGGGAGCTCCGGCAGCGGCAGCGTGTTCGCCCACCCCGGATCGCGGGGCTTGGGTCGGCCCGCCGCGGATATTTCACCGTCCGGCGCGGCCTGAAATAGGCCACGGAATTTTCTCTGCTCGGCGGGGGCTTCAATGTCGGGAGCCCCGACCGCCCCGACTTGCAGCGGGGCTTGGGTCGGCCCGTTGCGGACATTTCACCGTCCGGCGCAGCCTGGAACATGGCAACGACAACAGCCTGACCGCAGGAGAAGACGGCAGGGGAAGAGAAAAGACATTCTGGCCTTCCATCACAGTGAGGAGGGGACTGGAGGAGACTCACTGTGATGGATGTTTCTTTTTGGGGGGTTTTGTGTTGGTTGGGGTTGTGTAATTTGCTTATTTTATTGCTCTTATTGTTGGACTGTGGGTGACGAAATTTCGTCCAAAAAACTTGTTTTTTGGATGACAAATAAAGATATCTTGAATCTTGAATCTTGAATCTGTGGAATTCTCTGCCACAGAGGGTAGTAGAGGCTAGTTCTTTGGCTATATTTAAGAGGGAGTTAGATGTGGCCCTTGTGGCTAAAGGGATCAGGGGGTATGGAGAGAAGGCAGGTACGGGATACTGAGTTGGATGATCAGCCATGATCATATTGAATGGCGGTGCAGGCTCGAAGGGCCGAATGGCCTACTCCTGCACCTATTTTCTATGTTTCTATGTTTCTATAACCCGCTGAGTTACTCCACCACTTTGTGTCCATCTTCAGTATATACCAGTATCTGCATTTCCTTTTTTCCACATTAGAGTATTGTGTTCGGTTTTGGTCAGGATGCTGTTAAGTTGGAAAGAGTGCAGAGAGGATTTCCGAGGATGTTGCCAGGACTCTGGCAGCACGGTGGCGCAGCGGTAGAGTTGTTGACTCACAGCGCCAGAGACCCGGGTTCCATCCTGACTACGGGCGCTGTCTGTAAGGAGTTTGTACGTTCTCCACGTGACCTGTGTGGGTTTTCTCCGGGTGCTCTGGTTTCCACCCACACTCCAAAGACGTGCAGGTTTGCAGGTTAATTGGCTTGTGTAAATCGTCCCGTGTGTAGGATAGAACCAGTATGTATTGCTGATCATTGGTCAGCCCAGACTGAGTGGGCTGAAGGGCCTGTTTCCATGCTGTATCTCAATGCTAAACTAAACTAAACTAAACTGAACTTGAGGGCTTGAGCTATGGGGATAGATTGGACAGGCTAGGACTTTACTGCTTGGAGCGCATGAGGCAAAGGGGTGGTCCTGATCCCAAGATAAACTAATCTCCTGCCTGCACACACGCACAGTGTGTTACACACAGTCTGTCACAAACACACAGTCTGTTACACACACACAGTCTGTTACACACACACAGTCTGTTACACACACACAGTGTGTTACACACACACAGTCTGTTACACACACACAGTCTGTTACACACACAGTCTGTTACACACACACAGTCTGTTACACACACAGTCTGTTACACACACACAGTCTGTTACACACACAGTCTGTCACACACACAGTCTGTTACACACACACAGTGCCTTTCACACACACACAGTCCCTGTCACATATAGTTACACACAGTCCCTGTCACACACTCAGTCCCTGTCACACACAGTCCCTGTTACACAGTCCCCATTACACAAACATCTCTGTTACACACACAAAGTCACACACAGTCCCTGTCACACACACAGTCCCTGTCACACACACAGTCCCTGTCACACATAGTTACACACACAGTCTGTGACACACTCAGTCCCTGTATCACACAAGATGTTACACACATGGTCCCTTTTGCACACCCAGTGTGTTACACACAGAGTCCCTGTTACACACATATCCCTGTTACACACCCAAAGTGTTACATACACAGTCCCTGTTACATACACATCCGTGTTACACACACAATGTTACACACACATCTCTGTTACACACACATCTCTGTTACACACACATCTCTGTTACACACACCCAGTCTGTTACACACCCAGTCTGTTACACACACAGTCCCTGTTACACAGTCCCCATTACACAAACATCCCTGTTACACACACAATGTTACACACAGTCCCTGTTACATACCCAGTCTCTGTTACACACACACACACAGTCCCTGTCACACACCCAGTGTGTTACACATGCAATCCCTGTTACACACACAGTCAGTCCTTATTGCCCACAATAATGATTGAGTTTGTAAATCCAATAGTCTGTATGCTTAGCTATAAATTACTATTTTGCTCAGCTCTAACAACAGGCTCTCGTGCTGTCCCAGGGAAATTAATTAGACAGCTTCCTTTTTGCTGACTCTAATCCCACCTTGCTTTTCCTGGACCTTATCCAGGCAGTCGGATGTTGGCTGTTTGTGGAGGCACATCAGAGCATTTCCGACGATATTGATGAGACGGAGGTAAGTGTGTGTGGGACAGCTGGAGTAACTCAGTGGGACAGGCAGCATCTCTGGAGAGAAGGAATGGGTGATGTTTCAGGTCGAGACCCTTCTTCAGACTGGTTTGGGGATAAGGGAAATGAGAGATACAGACGATGATGTAGAGAGATAAAGAACAATGAATGAAAGGTGTGCAAAAGAGTAACGATGATAAAGGAAACAGGCCATTGTAAGCTGTTTGTTGGGTGAGAACGAGAAGCTGGTGCGACTTGGGTGGGGAGGGGATGGAGAGAGAGGGAATGCCGGGGCTACTTGAAGTTAGAGAAATCAATATTCATACCACTGGGCTGTAAGCTGCCCAAGCAAACTATGAGATGCTGTTCCTCCAATTTGCGTTTAGCCTCACACTGACAATGGAGGAGACCGAGGACAGAAAGGACAGTGTGGGAATGGGAAGGAGAATTAAAGTGTTTGGCAACCGGGAGATCAGGTCGGTCCAGTGGTCAACCTTCCGAGATCAATCTCTTACACCCATATCGGATTGGTTTAATTTAGAGATACAGCGTGGAAACAGGCCCTTCGGCCCACCGGGTCCGTGCCAACCAGCCATCCCCGCACATTAACACCACCCTAAACCCACTAGGGACAATTTACACTTATACCAAGCCAATTAACCTACAAACCCGCACGGCTTTGGAGTGTGGTGGGAAGCTGGGGCACCTGGAGAAAACCCACGTGGTCACGGGGAGAACGTACAAACTCCGTACAGACATCAGCCGTGGTCGGGATGGAACCCGGGTCTCTGGCGCTGTAAGCACGTTAAGGCAGCAACTCTACCGCTGTGCCACCGTGCGGTAATTAATGCAGTAATTAATGCAGCCTGCTTTCTCACCCATCCTGTCGGATACTACCTGTGTAATTGCAACAAGAAAATCTCAACCTCAATGTGTCAGTCAATTACGGAGCTACATGTTTGTGAGAATCTTGGAAGGGAATTTGCAAATTCCCTGCAGATTCCCTATGGATGAGCTGACACAGGAAAGAGAAGAGAAGGACATTCATGGGTGGCACGGTGGCGCAGCGGTAGAGTTGCTGCCTTACAGCGAATGCAGCGCCGGAGACTCAGGTTCGATCCTGACCACGGGCGCCGTCTGTACGGAGTTTGTACGTTCTCCCCATGACCGTGTGGGTTTTCTACGAGATCTTCTAAAGACGCTCCAAAGATGTACAGGTTTGTAGGTTAATTGGCTCGGTGTGAATGTAAAAATTGTCTCAAGTGTGTGTGGGATAGTGTTAATGTGCGGGGATCGCTGGTCGGCGTGGACCCGGTGGGCCGAAGGGCCTGTTTCCGCGCTGTATCTCTTAACTAAACTAAGCTCAATTAAACTAGACTAAACTAAATAAAGTCATTGCACTGAAACATTAATGTTGCTTCTCTCCACACAGATGCTGCCCAGCTGGCTGGTTGAGCACGTTTTAAATATTTCTTAAAGAGTCATAGAGTGATACAGTGTGGAAACAGGCCCTTCGGCCCAACTTGCCCACATCGGCCATCATGTCCCAGCTACACTAGTCCCACCTGCCGGCGTTTGGCCCATATCCCTCCAAACCTGTCCTATCCATGTACCTGTCTAATTGTTTCTTAAACTTTGCGATAGTCCCTGCCTCAACTACCTCCTCTGGCATTTATTCACAAAATGCTGGAGTAACTCAGCAGGTCAGGCAGCATCACAGGAGAGAAGGAATGGGTGACGTTTCGGGTCAAGACCCTTGTTCTGGACTCCCTCAACATTGGGAACATGTTTCCTTCCCCTTAATAATCTTATACGTTTCGATAAGATCTCCTCTCATCCTTCTCACTGGGAAGATGTGGCGATGAGGGGAGTGGGAAACAGGGCGATCTTGAGCAAGTCAGAATGATCCAGGCCCCCCACACATTTCATAGACCGCAACAGCGTGGGCGGCACGGTGGCGCAGCAGTAGTGTTGATGCCTTAAGGCGCCAGAGGCCAGTGAGTTCCATCCTGACCACGGATGCTGCCTGTACACAGTTTGTACCTTCTCCCCGTGACCCGGCTGGCTTTCTCCAGGTGCTCTGGTTTCCATCGGCGTGCTGGCTGGTTTGCCTGTTAATTGGTTTAGGTAAGTTGTAAAATTTAGATTTAGAGATACAGTGCGGAAACAGGCCCTTCGGCCCACCGGGTCCACGCCGCCCAGCGATCCCCGCACATTAACACTATCCTACACACACTAGGAACAATTTTTAAAAAACATTTTACCCAGTCAATTAACCTACATACCTGTACATCTTTGGAGTGTGGGAGGAAACCGAAGATCTCGGAGAAAACCCACGCAGGTCACGGGGAGAACGTACAAACTCCATACAGACGGCGCCCGTAGTCAGGATCGAACCTGAGTCTCCGGCGCTGCATTCGCTGTAAGGCAGCAACTCTACCGCTGCGCCACCGTGCCGCCCTCGTCTCTCGTGTGTAAGGCAGTGCCGGTGTACGGGACGATCGCTGGTCGGCACGGAGAGCCACTAACCACAAAACAGCGCATCATTGACGTATGTGTTGCGAGCTAATCAATGCCTTTATTAACTGTGTCAGCCATTAACAGAGGCAGTAAACAGCTGCTGTCTACACTTAGCAGTTCAATATTAATAAAAGGAAGATTACCAGTGTGGCGCAGTACTAACAAGTTTAATCACCGGGACATCATTGCGATTGTAAACGGATAGAGTTTGCAAGCAGATTTCCAGCGCGCTGAGGAGAGAATCACAGCAAGATTAGACCGTGCCACCCTGATCTGAGCTCACATAACCTCCAAGAACTGAGGGTGTCGTAGATCCATTGCCACAGACGGCTGTGGAGGCCAAGTCAATGAACGAATGAGTGAATAAATGAATGAATACTTTATTGTCACTAGTGACAGTCACAGTGAAATTATTTTCTTGCACACCCAAGGTATGCAAATAGCCGCCACACAAAGGGCGCTGACAAAGTTACAAAGTACGCACAGTATCCACGCCAGGTCCCCCTTTGTTCTCCCCCTTCCCCCCCCCCCTACAATAGACAATAGACAATAGGTGCAGGAGGAGGCCATTCGGCCCTTCGAGCCAGCACCGCCATTCAATGTGATCATGGCTGATCATTCTCAATCAGTACCCCGTTCCTGCCTTCTCCCCATACCCCCTGACTCCGCTATCCTTAAGAGCTCTATCCAGCTCTCTCTTGAATGCATTCAGAGAATTGGCCTCCACTGCCTTCTGAGGCAGTGAATTCCACAGATTCACAGCTCTCTGACTGAAAAAGTTTTTCCTCATCTCCGTTCTAAATGGCCTACCCCTTATTCTTAAACTGTGGCCCCTTGTTCTGGACTCCCCCAACATTGGGAACATGTTTCCTGCCTCTAACGTGTCCAACCCCTTAATAATCTTATACGGTTCAATAAGATCTCTTCTCGTCCTTCTAAATTCCAGTGGATTACAATTGGAGTATTGTGGAGCTGTACAGGATCCTTTCAACAATAACAAGATCACCCTGGAGAAAGTGCAACACCGAGCAGCTCGCTTTGTATGGAATGACTACAAGCGCAAATCAAGCGTGAATAATATGCTGACCTCTCTCGGATGCAATGCCCTAGAGCTCCACAGAATCAGGCTAAGACTTATTGCAATTTACAAAGAGATTCACAAAATCACGCCATCAAATCTCCCATCATCCCAGAGCACCGACTGCCATGAAACGAGACAAAATACATCATCAACTCGGCACGGTGGCGCAGCGGTAGAGTTGCTGCCTTACAGCGAATGCAGCGCCGGAGACTCAGGTTCGATCCTGACTGGGAGCATCTAGGACTAGAGGTCACAGCCTCAGAATTAAAGGACGTTCCTTAAGGAAGGAGATGAGGAGGAATTTTATTAGTCAGAGGGAGGTGAATCTGTGGGATTCTTTGCCACAGAAGGCTGTGGAGGCCAAGTCAGTGGAAATATTTAAGGCAGAGATAGATAGATTCTTGATTAGTGCAGGAGTCAGGGGTTATGGGGAGAAGGCAGGAGAATGGGGTTGGGAGGGAGAGATAGATCAGCCATGATTGAATGGCGCAGTAGACTCGATGGGCCGAATGGCCTAATTCTGCTCCTATCACTAATTCAAGATTCAAGATTCAAGATTCAAGATAGCTTTATTTGTCATCCAAATTGGACGAAATTCAGTCACCCACAGATCAACAACAAAAGCATTAAATAGGCATTAAAATTACACAACCCCAAAAACACACAAAAAAAGAAACATCCATCAAAGAAACAACCATCACAGTGAGTCTCCTCCAGTCCTCTCCTCACTGTAATGGAAGGCCACAATGTCTTTCCCTTCTCCTGCCGTCTTCTCCCGCAGTCAGGCTGTTGTGGTTGGAGGCCGCGCTGGACGGTCCGCAGCGGCCCGAGCCTAAGGCGAGTCGCAACCGCTCCCGCAAACTCCGAAGACGGCCGGCTCCGCCGATGATAAGTACGGTCCGGGGCGGGCGAACACGCTGCCGCTGCACGTCGGGGCGGTCGTGGCTCCCGACATTGAAGCCCCCGCCCAGCAGAGAAAACTCCCGCGGCCTATTTTAGGCTGCGCCGGACGGTGAAATGTCCGCGACCCAAGCCCTGCGATCCGGGGCGGGCGAACCCGCTGCCGCTGCCGGAGCTCCCGATGTCGGCATCCACGCGGCCCGAGCCTAAGGCGAGTCGCAGCTGCTCCCGCACCCTCCGAGGACGGCCGGCTCCGGTGATGGTAAGTCCGGTCTGCGGACTCTGCGAACCAGAGCCCTGGAGGCCGCCAGCTCCAGGAGTTGGGCCGATGGTTGGGCCGCAGCAGGAACGGAGACAACACCCAGAAAACAAAGGTCGGGTCTCCGTTCGGAAGGGACACATATTTACAATTTTACAGTTCCCCTCCTCCCCCCCACATACACACATAGTACACAAACACAAAAACACCACATCACAACTACAATTAAGACAAAAAAAACAAGCAAAAACACAAAGACAAATGGACTGCAGGTAAGCCGCAGCTGCTATGGCAGCGCCGCCATCTTGGTTTCATAATGAACATGAATGGGGGTTGAGAGGGAGAGATAGATCAGCCATGATTGAATGGCGGAGTAGACTCGATGGGCCGAATGGCCTAATTCTGCTCCTGTCACTAATGAACATGAATGGGGGTTGAGAGGGAGAGATAGATCAGCCATGATTGAATGGCAGAGTAGACTCGATGGGCCGAATGGCCTAATTCTGCTCCTATCATTTGAGAATGCTCTGGGAAGACCAAGACTGATGTCGTGTGTCCAAACGTCGTGTGTGGGCCAGCCCACCTCCCTCCGCTGAAGTCCCTCCCCTTAAGCTGACGAGAAAATAGACGTTTTGCAAAACAGAACAATCCTCCGGGGCCTTTGACTGGAAGCAGAAAAATAAACTCAATTTCGAAGGATGCTGTGGCTTTAGCAAGCAGTTCTAAATATACTTTTTCAGATACGTCCTGACAGATTGTAAAAGGAAACCATCCGACCTCATTATAAGCAGTCAGCGCACCAGCATGTTAGTCTTTATGGCTTTTACGCTTCACTTGGCAAAAATCTTGCGGAGATATCAGAGGCTGCAGGGGCCAGAAAGGACAGGGTGATGTGCAGCGGATGGTAACCCTGCCATTTGTGTCACAGTGGCATCTCCAAACGCTGGCAGTCACAACCAGGCAGTGCTTCCCCGCGCCCCGGCACAGAAAGACCATCGACCACTCCGGGGCTGAGGATGTCCTGGTTGGGTTTGCTACCGATCCTGGCCAAGATGGCCGCCCACCAGGCGGACCAGTCTGAGGAAGACCCTTCTTCAGTCTGGTCTCGACCCGAAACGTCGCCCATTCCTTCCCTCCAGAGACGCTGCCTGACCCGCTGAGTTACTCCAGCACTCTGTGAAATGTCACCTATCCATGTTCTCCAGAGATGCTGCCTGACCCGCTGAGTTACTCCAGCACTCTGTGAAACGTCACCTATCCACGTTCTCCACAGATGCTGCCTGACCCGCTGAGTTACTCCAGCACATTGTGTCGTCCAGGGCTCGGCCCGTGCCTGCTGCCCTGCCCCCTTTTCCGGGGGTCATGTCCGTGCCCGGGTGGGGTTAGAGAGGGACTACATGATGTTCTCGGGCTCCCTGGGGGATTTCCGGGACCGCTGGGCACCGCGGTCCTTAATACGGATGGAGAAATAGTTGTGGAAGGAAAATTTGTTTGACGTGTATTGTGGTGGTGGGTTTCGCTTCGAATAGATCTATTTGTGGGCTTAAACAAATGCACTAGACGAGGCTGTCTCCGAAGAGGGGTCTCGACCCGAAACGTCGCCCATTCCTTCCCATCAGAGATGCTGCCTGTCCCGCTGAGTTACTCCAGCATTCTGTGGCTCTATCCGAGACACAGATCTCGGGGAAGTCATTAGCCTTGAACTGCTTCTTGCAGCTACTTAGAGCAATTGACTGGGAAACCAAATTAGCGAAACTGAAAGCAGGTGTTGTTTCTGCATTAAACAAATGCAGGCAGGCTTTAGCGGAGAATTTCCTCTTGGCAGTTGTTTGAATGTTATGAGGAGGTGGATATCGGGAGATGATTCCTCTCCACAAAGGGCGGGCGATCAGCGCAAGATTGGCGTGCATAGGAAATAAGTGGCAAATAAAATGGCTTGTTAATTGTTGCTTGACAAACTAATGATGCTTCTCATTTAGACAGCTTCCCTTAACAGCCAGTCTCCAAGGAGTGTACATTCAGTGGAGACCTTGACCTGAGATTGGCAGGTGGGGTCTTCACCAGGCCTGGTGGATTCAGAATTTATTTTTAATTACATGCCTTCACTCTCATACTTACTCAGCGTAAAAGAAACCCAGCCCCAACCCAGCACTGTGGAAGCTGAGATAAGTAACTAGGTGATGCGTTAATGATTTCACGTAAATGCACCGCCTTTCAGGAGTGCTTCAGGAATGAAGCCATCACCAATTTTCCGACATAGGCTAGTCTTCTGGGCCTTTGTCCACCCGACTGCCAATCTAACGCCCCAGCTCAAGATAGACACAAAAAGCTGGAGTAACACAACGGGTCAGGCAGCATCTGTGGAGGGATGGAATAGGCGACGTTTCGGTCGAGACCCTTCTTTCAGATATCGCCGCACTCACCTGTATCCACCTATCACTCGGCAGGCTTTGTTCACCCCTCCCCCCCCCCCCCCCCCCCCCCCCCCCACCCCTCCCACCTCTTTTTTTTCAACTTTCTTCGCCCAACTTCAATCAGTCTGAAGAAGGGTTCCGGCCCAAAACGTTGCCTCACCATGTCCTCCAGAGATAGACAATAGACAATAGGTGCAGGAGGAGGCCATTCAGCCCTTCGAGCCAGCACCGCCATTTAATGTGATCATGGCTGATCACTCTCAATCAGTACCCCGTTCCTGCCTTCTCCCCATACCCCCTCACTCCGCTATCCTTAAGAGCTCTATCCAGCTCCCTCTTGAAAGCATCCAACGAAAGCCTCCACTGCCTTCTGATGTCTGATCTTCTGAGTTACTCCAGCAATCAGTGTTCCACACAGGACTCCAGCAACTGCTGTTCCTTATCTGTATACTAAAACTCTCGTCTGTTTGTGTGTTTGTTCCTGAACTACAGCCAAGACGGTGTACGATAGCGTGACAATGTTAGGCCCACCTCACTCACCGTCGTCCCTTCGGTGCCAATGGAAGAAGTTTCATTGAAATCGGTGTTATATTTTTAAAGTTATTCACATTTTAAGGTTTAAATCTATCTCTTAGGGAGGGAGGGAGGGGGGAGTGGGTGGGAGGGGGTGGGGAGGAGTGGGGAGGCAGGGGGGGGAGAGGAGATGGGGAGGAGGGGGAGAGGGGAGGGGGAGGGAGTGGGGAGGCAGGGGGGGAGGGGAGAGGGGGTAGGAGGGGGGGAAGAAGGGGGGTTGAGGGGGATGGGAGTGGAGAGGGAGGGGGGAGGGGAGGAGGGGAGGAGGGGAGGAGGGTGGGGGGAGGTGGGGGGAGGGGAGGAGTGGGGAGGCAGGGGGAGGGGAGAGGGGGTAGGAGGGGGGGAAGAAGGGGGGTTGAGGGGGATGGGAGTGGAGAGGGAGGGGGAGGGGAGGAGGGGAGGAGGGGAGGAGGGTGGGGGGAGGTGGGGGGAGGGGAGGGGAGGGGGAGGGAGGGGAGGAGTGGGGAGGCTGGGGGAGGGGAGAGGGGGTAGGAGGGGGGAAGAAGGGGGGTTGAGAGGGACGGGAGTGGAGAGGGAGGGGGAGGGGAGGAGGGGAGGAGGGTGGGGGGGGGAGGTGGGGGGAGGGGAGGGGAGGGGGAGGGAGGGGAGGAGTGGGGAGGCAGGGGGGAGGGGAGAGGGGGTAGGAGGGGGGGAAGAAGGGGGGTTGAGAGGGACGGGAGTGGAGAGGGAGGGGGAGGGGAGGAGGGGAGGAGGGTGGGGGGGGAGGTGGGGGGAGGGGAGGAGGAGGGAGGGGAGGAGTGGGGAGGCAGGGGGGAGGGGAGAGGGGGTAGGAGGGGGGGAAGAAGGGGGGTTGAGAGGGATGGGAGTGGAGAGGGAGGGGGAGGGGAGGAGGGGAGGAGGGTGGGGGGGGGGGAGGTGGGGAGAAGGGAGGGGGAGGGGGGGAAGAGAGGGCGCTGCACCAATGCAGGAGAGGTTTGGGCCCAACTGGTCCACTTGGTCTAGTGGCTCATTTAAATAGGACGTCCATGCCCAGGAGAGGGTCCTGTGAAGATTCACCATACTGGTTTCTGGGGTGGCGGGGTGAACATAGAACAGTACAGGAGGTAACAGGTTCTGCAAACGATGAAATCTCAAGCAAAATACAAAGTGCTGGAGTAACTCAGCAGGCCAGGCAACATCTGCGGAAGCAATGGACAGGCAATGTTTCAGATCAGACCCTGTTTAATAGGAACAGGCCCTTCGGCCCCTAATATCATAGAAACATAGAAACATAGAAACATAGAAACATAGAAACATAGAAACATAGAAACATAGAAACATAGAAAATAGGTGCAGGAGTAGGCCATTCGGCCCTTCGAGCCTGCACCGCCATTCAATATGATCATGGCTGATCATCCAACTCAGTATCCCGTACCTGCCTTCTCTCCATACCCCCTGATCCCTTTAGCCACAAGGGCCACATCTAACTCCCTCTTAAATATAGCCAATGAACTGGCCTCAACTACCTTCTGTGGCAGAGAATTCCACAGATTCACCACTCTCTGTGTGAAAAAAAACTTTCTCATCTCGGTCCTAAAAGACTTCCCCCTTATCCTTAAACTGTGACCCCTTGTTCTGGACTTCCCCAACATGATGCCGTTAAACTAATGTCCTCTGCCTGTACTTGATCCATATTCCTCCATTCCCTGCGTACCCATCTACCTATCTTTTAGATATCTTTTAGCTTTTAGAGATACAGGGCTGAAACAGGGCCTGAGACCCATCGAGACCGCATCGACCAGCGATCCCCGCACACTAACGCTATCACACACACACACACACACACACTAGGGACAATCTACAATTTTACCGAAGCCAATTAACCTACAAACATGGTATTTATTCACAAAGTGCTGGGGTAACTCAGCAGGTCAGGCACTCAGCAGATCAGGCACTCCAGCACTTTGTGAATAAATACCTTCGGTTCGTACCAGCACCTGCAGTTATTTTCTTATTTAACCTACAAACGACATGCACTTCTTTGGAATGTGGGAGGAAACCGGTGCACCTGGAGAAAACCCACGAGGGTCACGGGGAGAACGTACAGACAGTCTGAAGAAGGGTCTCGACCCGAAACGTCACCCATTCCCTCTCTCCTAGATGCTGCCTGACCTGTTGAGTTACTCCAGTATTTTGTGATAACTTGCAAAATTCTTCCAGACGTTTCAGATGGCTGAGTTGACTATAACCAGGTGTCAGAACCTCGAGGTTAGGAGAAGGCAGCTCAGGGCTGGGATGGGGAGGGTTTTCTTCACTCAGAGGGTGGTGGATCTCTGGAACTGTCTACCCCTTTGGCCATCAAGACTTAGTCGCTGTGTTTAGTTTATTACAGCGTCGAGACCGAGCATGGAAACAGGCCCTTTGGCCCACCGAGTCCATGCTAACCATCAATCACCCATCCACACTAGTTCACTGTTGTTCCACTTTCCCATCCACACTGTCCGTCATTTAATTTACACAGGCCATTTAACCTACAAACCTGCACGTCTTTGGGATGTGGGAGGAAACCGGAGCGCCCGGAGGAAACCGGAGCGCCCGGAGGAAACACACACATCACAGGGAGAACGTACAAACTCAACACAGAGAGCAGCCGAGGTAAGGATTGAACCCGTGTCTCTGGCGCTGTGAGGCAGCAGCTCTACCTGCTGCACCACTGTGCCGCCCAAGCACAGATTAAAGGTGTTCTGATGTTAAAACAATCAGGAGGCGGGAGGGAAGGGGAGGGAAATGGAGCTGTGGAGGAAATTGAATCACAACCTTGTAACATGTAGGAATGAGCAGCAGATGCTGGTTCCATGGTTATGTGATAGGAGCAGAATTAGGCCATTCGGCCCATCAAGTCTACTCCACCATTCAATCATGGCTGATCTATCTCTCCCTCCTAACCCCATTCTCCTGCCTTCTCCCCATAACCTCTGACACCTGTACTAATCATGAATCTATCAATCTCTGCCTTAAATATATCCACTGACTTGGCCAATTGTTTATACTGAAGATAGACATAAAATGCTGGAGTAACCTAACGGGTCAGGCAGCATCTCTGGAGGACATGAACAGGTACAAAGTGCTGGAGTAACTCAGTGGGTCAGGCAGCATCTCAGAAGAACATGGACAGATACAAAGTGCTGGAGTAACTCAGTGGGACAGGCAGCATCTCTGGAGAACATGGACAGGTACAAAGTGCTGGAGTAACTCAGCGGGTCAGGCAGCATCTCAGAAGAACATGGACAGGTACAAAGTGTTGGAGTAACTCAGCGGGTCAGGCAGCATCTCTGGAGAACATGGACAGGTACAAAGTGCTGGAGTAACTCAGTGGGTCAGGCAGCATTTCTGGAACAAAAGGAATAGATGACGTTTCGGATCCAATCTCTTCTTCAGACCGTTTAATGACGTTTTGATGAATGGTAGTAGGGCGAAGGGCTGAATGGCTTTGTCCTGCAGCTAATCCTTGCATTGGAACATAAAAACATAGAACATAGAAACATAGAAAATAGGTGCAGGAGGAGGCCATTCGGCCCTTCCAGCCAGCACCGCCATTCATTTGATCACGGCGATCATCCACAATCAGTAACCTGTGCCCAACCTCTCCCCATATCCCTTGATTCCGCTAGCCCCCAGAGCTCTATCTCACTCTCTCTTAAATTCATCCAGTGATTTGGCCTCTGTGGCAGAGAATTCCACAAATTCACAACTCTCTGGGTGAAAAAAGCCACGGGCGGCACGGTGGCGCAGCGGTAGAGTTGCTGCCTTACAGCGAATGCAGCGCCGGAGACTCAGGTTCGATCCTGACTACGGGCGCCGTCTGTACGGAGTTTGTACGTTCTCCCCGTGACCTGCGTGGGTTTTCTCCGAGATCTTCGGTTTCCTCCCACACTCCAAAGACGTACAGGATTGTAGGTTAATTGACTGGGTAAATGTAAAAATTGTCCCTAGTGGGTGTAGGATAGTGTTAGTGTGCGGGGATCGCTGGGCGGCGCGGACCCGGTGGGCCGAAGGGCCTGTTTCCGCGCTGTATCTCTAAATCTAAAAAAAAAAGTTCCTTCTCACCTCAGTTTTAAATGGCCTCCCCTTTATTCTTAGTCAAGTCAAGTCAAGTCAAGTTTATTTGTCACATACACATACACGATGTGCAGTGAAATGAAAGTGGCAATGCCTGCGGGTTGTGCACAAAAAAGAATTACAGTTACCGCATAAAAATAAAGTTAATAAAGTTAATAGAGAGAAGACAAAATTTAGTCCCTGGAGTTATAAAAGTTGACAGTCCTGATGGCCTGTGGGAAGAAACTCCGTCTCATCCTCTCCGTTTTCACAGCGTGACAGCGGAGGCGTTTGCCTGACCGTAGCATCTGGAACAGTCCGTTGCTGGGGTGGCAGGGGTCCCCCATAATGTTGCTGGCTCTGGATCTGCACCTCCTGATGTATAGGTCCTGCAGGGGGACGAGTGTAGTTCCCATGGTGCGTTCTGCCGAACGCACTACTCTCTGCAGGGCCATCCTGTCCTGGGCAGAGCTGTTCCCAAACCAGACCGTAATGTTGCCGGACAGGATGCTCTCTAGAGACTGTGTGGCTCCTGGTTCTGGACTTCCCCCAACATTGGGAACATTTTTCCCTGCATCGTTCTGGAACGTTCTAACCCCAGTCTCCCCGCACACACCAGGACTTGCCCCCGGGCTGAGTCGTACGTACCCTTGAACGTGCTTCACCGTGACTGCTCTGCTATGCAACAGTGCTGGGACACAAGAGACCAGAGATGATTCTTCATTAAATTAGTTCCATTAACGAGACCCGTTCTTACTCAGATTGCAGGCGCTGTAAAATAGCTTCCGCTTATGCCTCAAAATTTATCTTTAACAAGCCTGAAGAGGTCTGTCACTTCACTATTCCTGATAAGGCGATCACAATTGTGCTAATCTAACTCAATTTACATATGCAAATACAATTAATTACAAACTCCTGATGCCTCTTAGGTTTGCTTGACACATAACTCGTACATTATAAGAGACTGCAGTGAATAATGAAAAGGGTCTATCTCAGAGGTATATGTGAGTGTCATAGAGTCCTACAGCATGGAAACAGGCCCTTCGGCCCAACTTAAGCCCAAGGAGGTCCTACTGCAGTTGTACAGGGCCCAGGTGAGACCACACCTGGAGTATTGTGTGCAGTTTTGGTCTCCTAATCTGAGGAAGGACATTATTGTTATTGAGGAAGTGCAGCGTAGGTTCACCAGGTTAATTCCCGGGATGGCGGGACCGTCATATGATGAAAGAATGGGTCAACTGGGCTTGTATTCGCTGGAATTTAGAAGGGTGAGAGGGGATCTTATCGAAACATTAAAATTTCTTAAGGGATTGGACAGTATAGATTGCAGGAAAAATATTCCCGATATTGGGGGAGTCCAGAACCAGGGGGTCACAGTTTAAAAATAAGGGGTAGGCCATTTAGGACTGAGATGAGGGAAAACCTTTTCACCCAGAGAGTTGTGAATCTGTGGAATTCTCTGCTGCAGAAGGCAGTGGAGGCTAATTCACTGGATGTTTTCAAGAGAGAGTTAGATTTAGCTCTTAGGGCTAACGGAATCAAGGGATATGGGGAAAAAGCAGGAACGGGATATTGATTTTGGATGATCAGCCATGATCATATTGAATGGCCGAATGGCCGACTCCTGCACCTATTTTCTTTGTTTCTATGTTGTCCATGCTGAACAATGTGCCACATCTACACTAGTCCATACACCCACCACCCCTTGTGTGAAAAAATTACCGTAATATTCTGAAGAAGGGTCTCGACCTGAAACGTCACCTATTCCTTTCCTCCAGAGATGCTGCCTGTCCCGCTGAGTTACTCCAGCTTTTTGTGTCCATCTACAGTAATATTAAAGTTCAATGGGGAGTGGGAAGGAGAGGGTAGATTCAGTCGAGATCCTGACCCAAAGCACTGACTGTACCTTTCTCCACGCGGATGCTGCCTGACCTGCTGTGCAGTTTAGTTTTTTAGTTTGGTGATATAGCCCGGAAACAGGCCTTTCGGCCCACCGAGTCCGTACCGACCAGCGATCAACACGTACACTAACAATGTCCTACACACACTAGGACAGGCGAACGGCAACAAACAGAGACGGCAGAAGCAGAAGTAGCTTCATAACTTCTGCCGCCTCGAACGCAAGGAGAAGATACAGAGCTCACCTGGGCAGTACGCAAAGAGTCACCATGTATCTGGCACCGACAAAGTTACAAAACATTCATGGAACAGTCTTCTGAATCAATCAGTGCTCTGTGCAAAAGAGAGAGTTTTGAAGAATGAGGGGGGGACCTCATTGAAACTTACCGACTAGTGAAAGGCCTAGATAGAGTGGATGTGGAGAGGATGTTTCCACTGGTGGGAGAGTCTTGGACTAGAGGTCACAACCTCAGAATATCCTCAGAAGTTGCATCTTGAGTGTGAAGGAGGGGTCCTGACCCGAGACGTCGCCTGGTCGATCCCTCTGCACTTTGCGCATTGCCTATAGATCGCGGCTCCATTGTCATGTGTTCAGGCCCACAGAACGCTCTTCGGAAAGACGTTAAAAGGAAATCTGTCGGGGGCTACTTACCAGATATCAAAACCCTGTCAAAAGCCAATTGAATCGCGCTTCCTCTGCCTTCCATTGTGAGCGTCCTGTTTGAACTGTCACAGATGAAACATGAAGAATGAGATTACATGCATCTCCCACATCAAACCACTGACATGTTCTCAGACGTTCTCTGCCATTGTATTTTGCAGATCAGTCAAGTGCCTCTGGAGAACAAGGGAGTAGTGACAGCCAGACATTGAGATCCTGATTGTAGATCTGGGGTTTTTGACTATGTTCTCACAAGAGTTTCAAAGACACCCTCAAGGGGACGCGGAGAAGCCTGTTGGAGTACTGGCACAGTAGGCTTTGTCACGCTAGGTTTCTGACTGCACATTCATCCCGATGTGCTGACAACCTCCTCTGGAGTCCACTTGTACACACTGGAATTTAGAAGGATGAGAGGAGATCTTATCGAAACGTATAAGATTATTAAAGGGTTGGACACGTTAGAGGCAGGAAACATGTTCCCAATGTTGGGGGAGTCCAGAACAAGGGGCCACGGTTTAAGAATAAGGGGTAGGCCATTTAGAACTGAGATGAGGAAAAACTTTTTCAGTCAGAGAGTTGTGAATCTGTGGAATTCTCTGCCTCAGAAGGCAGTGGAGGCCAATTCTCTGAATGCATTCAAGAGAGAGCTGGATAGAGCTCTTAAGGATAGCGGAGTCAGGGGGTATGGGGAGAAGGCAGGAACGGGGTACTGATTGAGAATGATCAGCCATGATCACATTGAATGGCGGTGCTGGCTCGAAGGGCCGAATAGCCTCCTCCTGCACCTATTGTCTATTGACCAGCTCTTGTGCAGTCCACTGCAAGTGTGTTGTGGGCAGAGGATGGCCCTGTATTTGCCCACCCTCAGAGAGCCATGGGACGGGAAGCAGAGAGAGCATACGACCATTAGACCATAGGAGCAGAATAAGGCCATTCGGCCCATCAAAACTGCCCACCATTCCATCATGGCTGATCTATTTCTTCACCCTAACCCCATTCTCCTGCCTTCTCCCCATAACGTTTGATGCCTTTACTAATGAAGAGGCTGAAGGAGGGTCTCGACCCGAAGCGTCACCATTCCTTCTCTCCAGGGATGCTGCCTGTCCCGCTGAGTTACTCCAGCTTTTTGTGTGGATCCTCGGTGTAAACCAGCATCTGCAGTTCCTTCCTACACCTATCATTCTCCGCTTTAAAAACACCCAATGACTCGGCCTCCACCACTGTCTGTGGCAATGAATTCCGCAGATTCGCCACCCTCTGGCTAAAGAAATTCCTGATTAAGTCTGGGTTGCCGGAGCTAGCTTCTGGCACCCAGGGGGTGGCACTGTTGCCCCAGAGTCACAAGGTTATGGGTTTGGATGCCCAGCGGAGACAAGATCTAGGCTGATCACTTCCACAGTACCAGTACAGTGCCATGCCCTCCCATGTTGGAGATGGATAGAGTCATAGAGCCTTATAGCGTGGCAACAGGCCCTTCGGCCCAACATTCCCACACCGGCCAGCATGCCCCATCCACACAAATCCACCTGCCTGCATTTGCCGATCATCCCTCTCAACCTGTCCTGTCCATGTACCTGTCATAGGGCGCAGTGATAGTGTTGCTGCCTTACAGCACTTGCAGCGCCAGAGACTCGCGTCGCCAGAGGCCAATTCACTGGATGGATTTAAAAGAGAGTTAGATAGAGATCTAGGGGCTAGCGGACGAAGTGTTAACCGGGATAGTGTAGAGGGAGCTTCACTCTGTACTGAACCTGTCCATACCCAGTCAGGGAGTGTTTGCTGGGAGAGTGCAGAGGAGAATTGACTCTGTATCTAATGGGAGGTACACCAGTCCTGGGGCGTACTGATGGGACAATGCACAGGTAACTTCACTCAGTATCTGATCACAATTGGAACTATTTTGAGGACATCTGATGGGATGGTGTGGAAGGAGCTTAGATCAATGTATCTGATCTGCTTTGTACCTAAGCTGGTGGCTTCAACCGACAGGGTTTTAACTTGGAAACCAAAGTTGATAAGGTCATAGGTGATAGGAGCAGAATTAAGGCATTCGGCCCATTGTCTACTCTGCCATTCAATCGTAGAAACAGAAACATGGAAAATAGGTGCAGGAGGAGGCCATTTTCCCTTCGAGCCAGCACCGCCATACGTTGTGATCATGGCTGATCATCCACAATCAGTAACCTATGACTGCCTTCTTCCCGTATCCCGTGATTCTGCTGGGCTCTACTCTATCCAACTCTCTTTTAAATTCATCCAGTGAATTGGCCTCCACTGCCTTCTGTGGCGGAGAATTCCACAAATTCACAATTCTCTGGGTGAAAACGTTTCTTCTCACCTCAGTTTTAAAAAGGCTGATCTATCTCTCCCTCCTAACCCCATTCTCCTGCCTTCTCCCCATAACCCTTAACACCACGATGGCTAGAGGAGAGTCCATGTGTCCAGTATTGTGCTCAAATATAGGATGAGAGACTTGTTTTTCATGAAATCAGTTGAGAGAAATATCAGACATCACAATGGAGAAATCCCCTTCCCCCCCCTTCTCTTCTCATATTGGTGTGAGATCTTTCGTTTCTTCCATAGAAGGTTTACAAGGCTCTGTTTTAACCAAAGATACTAGAGGAACAAGATAGACCACTAAACCCTAAGAACCGTTGTACGTCAAGACGCCATTTTAGTCGGCAGAAACTTGCAGAAACATTTTAAAAGAAAAATAGCAAAAATCTGTGAATTGATAGATGAGATATATTCTGCATTTTTATGGTATCATCACACATACTGTTCCCCCAAAACACTGATTACACTGCGAGAGGCAGAGCGAACGGCGGGGTTTGCTTACTAAAATAGAAACATAGAAACATAGAAAATAGGTGCAGGAGTAGGCCATTCGGCCCTTCGAGCCTGCACCGCCATTCAATATGATCATGGCTGATCATCCAACTCAGTATCCTGTACCTGCCTTCTCTCCATACCCTCTGACCCTTTAGCCACAAGGGCCACATCTAACTCCCTCCCAATGCCTCAACTACCCTCTGTGGCAGAGAATTCCACAGATTCACCACTCTGTGTGAAAAAAAACTTTCTCATCTCGGTCCTAAAAGACTTCCCCCTTATCCTTAAACTGTGACCCCTTGTTCTGGACTTCCCCAAAATGGCTCCTTTGCGTACTACACTTCAGTATACGCGATTTCAATGGAGTGGTCCATCTTGTTCCTCGGGTATCTTTGGTTTTAACATCTAAACCGAAGGAGATGTTGGTTTAGCTGCTCATGTTGGCCGTTGTACTGGGAATGTCGGCCTATAGTTCACACTCAGTTTCGTAGGCTCAAGTTGGGAGTACGCAAAATGACAAGGATATCTCCAACAAGTAAAACAAAAACGAAAAACAAGTTACCCAGTCACTGACAAGCGCCTTATCAATCAGTTCTACGCAAGAGACAAGTCAGTCTCAACAACACACATAATTAGGCCTTTTGAAGCAGACTTCAATTGGCAAACAGCTGAGCCAAGCAACTTGAATCAAGCACTCTGTTTCATGTAAGCTACCATCTCCAGCTACTGACAAGCAAAGTTCCTGTTCAACATCCACACATCACTGAACTTTGCACTCTCTGTTTTTTTTGTGTCTTTTAGTGAAGAGTTTTGCTTGATAGGAAAATCAGGGACGATGCTTTTTTCTTACATCTTTGCAAATGGTGGGTGAACATCAGTTGTGAAGCCAATATTCATTGCACGTCACTGTTTCCTTCAGAGGTTCATAAGTCATAGGAGCAGAGTTATAAGAAAATAACTGCAGATGCTGGTACAAATCGAAGGTATTTATTCACAAAATGCTGGAGTAACTCAGCAGGTCAGGCAGCATCTCAGGAGAGAAGGAATGGGTGACGTTTCGGGCCGAGACCCTTCTTCAGACTGATGTCAGGGGGGCGGGACAAAGGAAGGATATAGGTGGAGACAGGAAGATAGAGGGAGATCTGGGAAGGGGAGGGGACGGGAGGGACAGAGGAACTATCTAAAGTTGGAGAAGTCAATGTTCATACCGCTGGGCTGCAAGCTGCCCAAGCGAAATATGAGGTGCTGTTCCTCCAATTTCCGGTGGGCCTCACTATGGCACTGGAGGAGGCCCATGATAGAAAGGTCAGACTGGGAGTGGGAGGGGGAGTTGAAGTGCTCGGCCACCGGGAGATCAGGTTGGTTGAGACGGACCGAGCGCAGGTGTTGAGCGGAACGATCGCTGAGCCTGCGTTTGGTTTCGCCGATGTAAAAAAGTTGACATCTAGAGCAGCGGATACAATAGATGAGGTTGGAGGAGGTGCAGGTGAACCTCTGTCTCACCTGGAAAGACTGTTTGGGTCCTTGGATGGAGTTGAGGGGGGAGGTAAAGGGACAGGTGTTGCATCTCGTGCGGTTGCAAGGGAAAGTGCCCGGGGAGGGGGTGGTTTGGGTAGGAAGGGACGAGTGGACCAGGGAGTTACGGAGGGAACGGTCTCTGCGGAACGCAGAGAGGGGAGGGGATGGGAAGATGTGGCCAGTGGTGGGGTCCCGTTGTAGGTGACGGAAATGTTGGAGGATGATTTGTTGGATACTCTGGCTGGTGGGGTGGAAGGTGAGAACGAGGGGGATTCTGTCCTTGTTATGAATGGGGGAGGGGGAGGGGGAGCAAGAGCGGAGCTGCGGGATGTAGAAGAGACCCTAGTGAGAGCCTCATCTATAATGGAGGAGGGGAAGCCCCGTTTGTCCCGCCCCCCTGACATCAGTCTGAAGAAGGGTCTCGACCTGAAACGTCACCCATTCCTTCTCTCCTGAGGTGCTGCCTGACCTGCTGAGTTACTCCAGCATTTTGTGAATAAATAGGAGCAGAATTAGGCCATTCGGCCCATCGAGTCTACTCTGCCATTCAATCATGGCTGATCTATCTCTCTCTCAAACCCATTCGTGTTCATAAGTGATAGGATTGGAATTAGGCCATTCGGCCCACCGAGACCACTCCGCCATTCAATCATGGCTGATCTATTTTCCCCACTCAACCTCATTCTCCCCACAACCTGACAACCGTACTAATCAAGAATCTATCTATCTCCGCCTTAAAAATACTCAAAGACGGCCTCCACAGCCGTCTGTGGCAATGAATTCCACAGATTCACCACCCTCTGGCTAAAGAACTAAGACTGTTGCATTAATCTTTCGTTACATTGCAATAGACAATAGACAATAGGTGCAGGAGTAGGCCATTCAGCCCTTCGAGCCAGCACCGCCATTCAATGCGATCATGGCTGATCACTCTCAATCAGTACCCCGTTCCTGCCTTCTCCCCATACCCCCTCACTCCGCTATCCTTAAGAGCTCTATCCAGCTCTCTTTTGAAAGCATCCAACGAACTGGCCTGCACTGCCTTCTGAGGCTGAGAATTCCACACCTTCACCACTCTCTGACTGAAAACGTTCTTCCTCATCTCCGTTCTAAATGGCCTACCCCTTATTCTTAAACTGTGGCCCCTTGTTCTGGACTCCCCCAACATTGGGAACATGTTTCCTGCCTCTAATGTGTCCAATCCCCTAATTATCTTATATGTTTCAATAAGATCCCCCCTCATCCTTCTAAATTCCAGTGTATACAAGCCTAATTGCTCCAGCCTTTCAACATACGACAGTCCCGCCATTCCGGGAATTAACCTAGTGAACCTACGCTGCATGCCCTCAATAGCAAGAATATCCTTCCTCAAATTTGGAGACAAAAACTGCACACAGTACTCCAGGTGCGGTCTCACCAGGGCCCGGTACAACTGTAGAAGGACCTCTTTGCTCCTATACTCAACTCCTCTTGTTATGAAGGCCAACATTCCATTGGCTTTCTTCACTGCCTGCTGTACCTGCATGCTTCCTTTCAGTGACTGATGCACTAGGACACCCAGATCTCGTTGAACATCCCCTCTTCCTAACCTTCACCACTGGATAAGGAATTCTGTTTTTTTGTCGTTTATTAAAATCTTGTCCCTCTAAGAGGCGATTCAATTCTTGGTCCATATAAACATGGTACATAGACATAGAAACATAGAAAATAGGTGCAGGATTAGGCCATTCGGCCCTTCGAGCCTGCACCGCCATTCAATATGATCATGGCTGATCATCCAACTCAGTATCCCGTACCTGCCTTCTCTCCATACCCCCTGATCCCTTTAGCCACAAGGGCCACATCTAACTCCCTCTTAAATATAGCCAATGAACTGGCCTCAACTACCTTCTGTGGCAGAGAATTCCACAGATTCACCACTCTCTGTGTGAAAAAAAAACGTACCACCATGGTCCATGTAAACATGGTACCACCATGGTCCATGTAAACATGGTACCACCATGGTCCATGTAAACATGGTACCACCCACCCATTGACCTGTAGATAGGTCACAGCCATAGATGTGCATAGATCTCATGTTCTTGAAGGTGGCAAGGTGGCACAGCGGTAGAGTTGCTGCCTTACAGCACCGGAGACAGGTTTGATCCTGACTATGGGTGCTGTCTGTTCGGAGTTTGCACGTTCTCCCCGTGACCTGCGTGGGTTTTATCCGGGATCTCCGGTTTCCTCCCACACTCCAAAGACGTGCAGGTTTGTAGGTTAATTGGCTTCGGTAAAATTGTTCATTGCCTCCAGTGTGTGTAGGATGGTGTTCGTGTGCGGGGATCGCTGGTCGGCGCGGACTCGGTGGGCCGAAGGGCCTGTTACCTCTGAAACTAAACTAAAATAAACTAAAGATGTCAGATAGGTCGCAATAGTAGCAAAGTCACGTCCGCAGGTCCATAAATTAAAACAAGCTGTTTGAAGTTTAATACCATAGCTTGATAGAATTCTCCGGAAACATACCGCAGAAGTGTCAGTCATTTTGACATGTGGCCTTTATTTTAAATGTATTGTTTTTGAGAAGACTTTTCACTCCAAGGGTGATGGAAAACAAATGATATTTTTGAAAATGAGAATGCAAAGGTCTTTAAAAAACTTACTGCTCAAGAAGTGTTTATTTCAAATGACTACAAATGTGACATGCTGGCTAAATTAGGGTTCAAGTCAGACATCGAGTATATACTCGACAAGTAGACTGGAAGAGTGGGGCCACGGTGGCGCAGCGGTAGAGTTGCTACCTTACGGCACTCTCAGCGCCAGAGACCCGGGTTCGATCCCGACCACGGGTGCTGTCTGTACGGAGTTTGTACGCTCTCCCCGTGACCTGCGTGGGTTATCTCCCGGTGCTCCAATTTCCTCCCACACTCCAAAGACGTACAGGTTTTTTAGGATAATTGGCTTGGTGTAAATGTGAATTACCCCCAGTGTGTGTAGGATAGTGCTTATGTCCATAGGAGGTTTACAAGAATGATCCCAGGAATGAGTGGGTTAACCTGTGATGAGCGTTTGTCAGCACTGGGCCTGTACTCGCTGGAGTTTAGAAGAATGAGGGGGGACCTCATTGAAACGTACAGAATAATTAAAGGCCTGGATAGAGTGGATGAGGAGAGGATGTTTCCACTAGTGGGAGAGTCTAGGACTAGAGGTCAAAGTTTCAGAATTAAAGGACGTTCTTTTAGGAAGGAGATGAGGAGGAATTTCTTTAGTCAGAGGGCGGTGAAACTGTGGAATTCTTTGCCACAGAAGGCTGTGGGAGCCAAGGCAGTGGATATTTTTAATGCAGAGATAGATAGATTCTTGATTAGTACAGGTGTCAGGGGTTACTGGAAGGCAGGAGAATGGGGTTGGGAGGGAGAGATAGATCAGACATGATTGAATGGCAGAGTAGACTTGATGGGCTGAATGGCCTAATACTCCTATCACTTATGACCTTTTGATTTATGAATTTATGAACCTGATCACAGTAGGTGTGGGATAAGAAGATAACTGCAGATGCTGGTACAAATCGAAGGTATTTATTCACAAAATGCTGGAGTAACTCAGCAGGTCAGGCAGCATCTCAGGAGAGAAGAAATGGGTGACGTTTCGGGTCGAGACCCTTCTTCAGACTGATGTACCCCAGACTGGGAAGGTAGGGTTGGTCTCCGCCCATGAAGAACACTCGAGACCTGGATGTGGGACGGAGAAATGGAGGGAGAGTGAGCGTAAAGAATGCATCGCTGAGCAGAGCGACAGGACACCTCTGACGGCTGGAACGTTCCTCAGCCATCTCTGGATTCCCAATTATTCAGTTCTGATTGCTCAGCAAAGTGCCAATCAGCTGTCAGCTCCTCAAGTCCGATGTTATTCCAAGTAAGTTATCTTTCAAATCCTGACTCCTCTGGTAATTGCGGAGCTGGTATTATAGCAGTGTAAATGAGTTGTGTTGGTATCTGTGGCCAAGGGAACAAATAATTCCTGTCTTGGCTGCCGATGTTACTTGTCTGATCTGCTCACCTTTCTGCTTCAGTGCAGTCTCAGTGAGAACTGGCACCTTCTCCCCAGTCCAATTCAGCACCAAATTCCAGTCCGACCTATTGCAACCCGAACCAACCGTGCCCAACTCAATCCAACTCAGCCTAACCTCATCCAAGCCAGTCCAAGCCAGGCCAACGGTCCAACTTAGTCTAATGCATTTCAACCCAGAAACAACCTGGTCCAACCCATTCCAATCCAGTCCAACTCAGTCCAACTCAGTCCAACTCAGTCCAACTCAGTCCTACTCAGTCCTACTCTGTCCAACTCTGTCCAACTCTGTCCAACTCTGTCCAAGCCCGTCCAAGCCAGTCCAAGCCAGTCCAAGCCAGTCCAACACAGTCCAACTCAGTCCAAGCCAGTCCAAGCCAGTCCAAGCCAGTCCAAGCCAGTCCAACACAGTCCAACCCAGTCCAAGCCAGTCCAAGCCAGTCCAAGCCAGTCCAACTTGGTCCAACACAGTCCAACTGTCTAATCTAGTCCAACCAAGTCCAAATGTGTAGGAAGGAACTGCAGATGCTGGTTTACACCAAAGATAGACACCAAAATGCTGCAGTAACTCAGCGGGACAGGCAGCATCTCTGGAGAAAAGGAATGGGTGACGTTTCAGGTCGAGACCCTTCATCAGAGTGGTCTTCATAAATCCGGCCCAACCCAGTGTAATCCAGTCTAACCCAGCCAATGTAGTGCAACCCAATCCAAACCAATCCAACCTGGGCCAACTCAGCCCAACCGAGTCCAACCTCAATCAACCCGATCCACCTCAATCCTACCCAGTTCAACCCAACCCAACCCTATTCAGACCAGTCCACCTCAGCCCAATGCAGCCAAGGTCAATCCAACCCAGTCTAATGGATCACCATGCCAACAGCACCACCAGGGACTGATGAGACACACTGGCAGAAACAGGCCCTTGGGCCCATTGAGGCCGTGCTGACCAGTTACATAGAAACGTAGAAAATAGGTGCAGGAGGAGGCCATTTGGCCCTTTGAGCCAGCACCGCCATTCATTGTGATCATGGCTGATCATCCACAATCAGTAACCCGTGCCTGCCTTCTCCCCATATCCCTTGAGTCCACTAGCCCCTAGAGCTCTATCTAACTCTCTCTTAAATTCATCCAGTGAATTGGCCTCCACTGCCTTCTGTGGCGGAGAATTCCACAAATTCACAACTCTCTGGGTGAAAAAGTTTCTCCTCACCTCAGTTCTAAATGGCCTCCCCTTTATTCTTAGACTGTGGCCCCTGGTTCTGGACTCTCCCAACATTGGGAACATTTTTCCTGCATCTAGCTTGTCCAGTCCTTTTATAATTTTATACGTCTCTATAAGATCCCCTCCCATCCTTCTGAACTCCAGTGAATACAAGCCTAGTCTTTCCAATCTTTCCTCATATGATTGCCCGTGATCACTCTATTCAAAGTGACATCTATTCAGATATTGACAGTAATATTCATGAGATGTTATCTCAATATTCAATATTGAATAATAATCTTCGGCCCCCTGGGTCATGGCTGACCATGGGTGATGCATCCTAGTTGGCTGCTTGCTCCACACCTCGGCTAGAGCAGCGTGGCTTGTGGCTGAAGAGACCAATGTGGGAGTGACGGTCTCTGTGGCAAAGGTCACATGTGTGTGTGGACTCTGGTCTGTTGAAGTTGCCGCGCTCCTTTCTGCGTGCCCGCTTGTCTGCCGTTGCGTTCGTCGGTTTCTCTTCCCCCGTTTTGAGATGTTGGTTCAGGGTACCTCTCCATCTTGTACAGTCAGCTGCAAGGATCTCCCAGGACTCCACATCGATGTCGAGCGCCTTCAAATCTCTCTTGCAGACATCCTTGTAACAACGTAGCTGGGGGCTGCCGATGGTTATAGACAATAGACAATAGACAATAGACAATATACAGTAGGTGCAGGAGGAAGCCATTCGGCCCTACGAGCCAGCACTGCCATTCAATGTGAACATGGCTGATCATTCTCAATCAGTACCCCGTTCCTGCCTTCTCCCCATACCCCCTGACTCCGCTATCCTTAAGAGCTCTATCTAGCTCTCTCTTGAATGCATTCAGAGAATTGGCCTCCACTGCCTTCTGAGGCAGAGAATTCCACAGATTTACAAATCTCTGACTGAAAAAGTTTTTCCTCATCTCCGTTCTAAATGGCCCACCCCTTATTCTTAAACTGTGGCCTTACTGGTTCTCCTTGAATTCACCTTCACTTCACTTCATCAGGAGGTGAATAATAATATTCAATGAGATGTCGATGAGAAATGTATTCAAGAGAGAGTTTGATTTAGCTCTTAGGGCTTCCATGCTCTAAACTAAACTAAACTAGAGAGTTGTGAATCTGTGGAATTCTCTGCCACAGAAGACAGTGGAGGCCGATTCACTGGATGTTTTCAAGAGAGAGTTAGATATAACTCTTCGGGCTAACGGAATCAAGGGATTTGGGGAGAAAGCAGGAACGGGGTACTGATTGTGGATGATCAGCCATGATCACATTGAATGGCGGTGCTGGCTCGAAGGGCCGAATGGCCTACTTCTGCACCTACTTTCTATGTTTCTATGTTTTTATGTTTCTATATTTACATGTCAAATTTCTATATGTTTCTATATTTACATTTCTATGTTTTTATGTTTCTATATTTACATGTCAAAACCCACCACCATAATACAAAATTGCCAAATATTCCTTACAAGTAAACATCAAAATACTATGTTACAGTCCTGATCCAGGATACATTTGATCACCCAGTGGTCGTGCAATCCCTTCATTGTTCCCATGGACACCATGTGTTCTTTCTCAAAGGACACCCGGGCACGGATGTAACCCCAGAAGAGCCCTCATCAGCCTTGCATCGTGACCCATGAAAGGGACCAGCTTGGCCAAGCCCAGGAGCACGTCAACCAGGACATTATAGAAACAGACAGGGTTGTTCAGGGATTGCACACGCTGGAGGCAGGAACCATGTTTCCCCATGTTGGGGGGGAATCCGCAACCAGGGGCCACAGTTTAAGAAGAAGGGGTAGGTCATTTAGAACTGAGATGAGGAAAAACCTTTTCACCCAGGGAGTTGTGAGTTTGTGGTGTTCTCTGCCTCGGAGTGTGGTGGTGGCCGATTCACTGGGTGCATTCGGAACAGAGTTAGATAGAGCTCTTAGGGGTGGTGGATCAGGGGATATGGGGAGAAGGTACTGATTGTGGATGATCAGCCATGATCACATTGAATGGCGGTGCTGGCTCGAAGGGCCGGATGGCCTCCTCCTGCACCTACCTACCTACCTACCTACCTACCTACCTACCTACCTACCTACCTACCTACCTACCTACCTACCTACCTACCTACCTACCTACCTACCCACCTACCCACCCACCCATCCATCCATCCATCCATCCATCCATCCATCCATCCATCCATCCATCCATCCATCCATCCATCCATCCATCCATCCATCCATCCATCCATCCATCCATCCATCCATCCATCCATCCATCCATCCATCCATCCATCCATCCATCCATCCAATCTGTCTGTCTGTCTGTCTGTCTGTCTGTCTGTCTGTCTGTCTGTCTGTCTGTCTGTCTGTCTGTCTGTCTGTCTGTCTGTCTGTCTGTCTGTCTGTCTGTCTGTCTGTCTGTCTATCTCCCCGCACATTAACACTATCCTACACACAAGAGGGACAATTAACAATTTATACCAAGCCAATTAACCTACAACCTGTACGTCTTTGGAGTGCGGGAGGAAACCGTAGCACCCGGAGAAAACCCACGCAGGTCCCGGGGAGAACGTACAAACTACATACAGACAGCACCCGTAGTCGGGATGGAACCCGGGTCTCTGGTGCCGTGAGGCAGCAACTCTACCGCTGCACCAACGTCCCGCGCCCCCATTCCTGTTGGGGGTAACATGGTTTCCACTGCTCTGCCTCAAATCCACTAGAGTGTTGTAGATTTCCTGACAAGTGGAGCATTTAGGAATATATGAAGGTGAGAGAATTGAGGGTCTGAGGTGAGAATATACCCCAGGAAACAAAGTCCAGCAGAGAGAATGAAACTGCTGCTTACCCTCACTGTGTGCTGTTGGGATTATTGATCTGATTGCTTCCTGCTCCTACCCCTTGACCTCAGTCAATACATCTTGTTCTCCAGGCAGATTAAAGGCTATTGGTTTCTTGTAAACATGACCTCCTGGTACGCAAATCCTCATCACTCCTGCAGTCCTGTCTCCTCTACCGCCGAGCCATCGTTCACACCGGCGATGTCTCTTCAGAGCCACCCCCATCGCGTCCCGTAGCAGGCAGAGTCCGCTGATTGAGAGTGGTGCTAGATGGCGTAGGTCTGTGGGAGGAAGGTGGAGATACATCAGGCATTGACAGCTGATTAGAACCTCATCCACTTGGAAACATAAATGGCACGGGACACGCCCTGAGCTGCAAACCACTTTGTTTCCTAATCGTGGTGACATTGCCGGGCAATGTAGGGTGGCACAGTGGAGTTGCTGCCTCACAGCTCCGGAGACCCAGGTTCGATCCTGACCACGGGTGCTGTCTGTACAATGTTGGGGGAGTCCAGAACCAGGGGCCACAAAATGCTGGAGTAACTCAGCAAGTCAGGCAGCATCTCAGGAAAGTTCCCATTATGTTCCCAATGTTGGGGGAGTCCAGAACCAGGGGCCACAGTTTAAGAATAAGGGGTAGGCCATTTAGAACTGAGACGAGGAAAAACTTTTTCAGTCAGAGAGTTGTGAATCTGTGGAATTCTCTGCCTCAGAAGGCAGTGGAGGCCAATTCTCTGAATGCATTCAAGAGAGAGCTGGATAGAGCTCTTAAGGATAGCGGAGTCAGGGGGTATGGGGAGAAGGCAGGAACGGGGTACTGATTGTGAATGATCAGCCATGATCACATTGAATGGTGGTGCTGGCTCGAAGGGCCGAATGGCCTCCTCCTGCACCTATTGTCTATTGTACGGAGTTTGTACGTTCTCCCCGTGACCCGCGTGGGTTTTCTCCGGGAGCTCCGGTTTCCTCCCACACTCCGAAGACGTACAGGTTTGCAGGTGAATTGGCTTCGGTAGAGAGTTGTAAATTGTCCCTGCTGGTGTGTTAGCCGGGTAGCGTTAGTGTGCGGGGATCGCTGTGTGGGACCAAGGGCCCGTTTCCACGCTGTATCTCTAAATGAAAGTAGATTAGCCTGGGTCCGTGTGAGGCGGCGATCAATGTATGATTTGCTCTGCTGTCCTGGTGCGCTGGTGGAAGCAAGGGGCAGCAGTTTGTAATGTCAGAACAGATGGCGGGGATCATTCCTTCAGTACAGGGACATAACATCTTTACTCTGCTCTCCTTCTCCGAGTTACATCTGCTATTGTTTTCTAAGGACGTGGCTTTCTCTGTTCATGACCGAGGGGACTCATCACAAACCCGTTTTACACGAGCTGCTATCATTAAGGGCGATAGGAGAAGGTTGAGTTGCACTCATAGAAACATAGAAAGTAGGTGCAGGAGTAGGCCATTCGGCCCTTCGAGCCTGCACCGCCATTCAATAATAGACAATAGACAATAGGTGCAGGAGGAGGCCATTCGACCCTTCGAGCCAGAACCACCATTCAATGTGATCATGGCTGATCATTCTCAATCAGTACCCCGTTGCTGCCTTCTCCCCATACCCCCTGACTCCGCTATCCTTAAGAGCTCTATCCAGCTCTCTCTTGAATGCATTCAGAGAATTGGCCTCCACTGCCTTCTGAGGCAGAGAATTCCACAGATTCACAACTCTCTGACTGAAAATGTTTTTTCCTCATCTCCGTTCTAAATGGCCTACCCCTTATTCTTAAACTGAACTGTGGCCCCTTGTTCTGGACTCCCCCAACATTGGGAACATGTTTCCTGCCTCTAACGTGTCCAACCCCTTAATAATCTTATACGTTTCGATAAGATCTCCTCTCATCCTTCTAAATTCCAGTGTATACAAGCCTATGATCATGGCTGATCATCCAACTCAGTATCCCGTACCTGCCTTCTCTCCATACCCCCTGATCCCTTTAGCCACAAGGGCCACATCTAACTCCCTCTTAAATATAGCCAATGAACTGGCCTCAACTACCTCCTGTGGCAGAGAATTCCACAGATTCACCATCACTGGGGAAACGCTCAGTGCTATGGAGCCCTCTGTCCACACACACCCAGTCCCAGAGATCGACGATTGTTTCTTTAGTTCCTGTTGCTGAATACATGATTTGAAACCCGAGAGTCTTGAGTTCTAATTTATACATTGGCATTTTAACTACAACAAGAAGCGCTGATTCTCACAAAGTTTTTCGATTGGAAATCTAGATAAAACAACATATGATTTATAACAAAGCAGGCAGAAAACACATATTATTTCACTGTGAAACTCTCTGTCACCCTCTACACTCTTACTGTGTGACCCACTCTAATACACCCCACACTCTCAGTGTGTGTGACTCTCTCTAATATACCCCACACTCTCACTAAGTGTGACCCTCTAATACACCCCACACTCTCACTGTGTGTGACTCTCTCTAATATACCCCACACTGTCACTGTGACACTCTCTAATATACCCCACACTCTCACTGTGACACACTCTAATACACCCCACACTGTCACTGTGAAACTCTCTGTCACCCTCTACACTCTCACTGTGACCCTCTCTAATACACCCCACAATCTCACTGTGACTCTCTCTAATATACCCCACACTCTCACTGTGACCCTCTCTAATACACCCCACACTGTCACTGTGACCCTCTCTAATACACCCCACACTGTCACCATGACACACTCTAATACACCCCACACTGTCACTGTGACCCTCTCTAATACACCCCACACTGTCACTGTGACACACTCTAATACACCCCACACTGTCACTGTGACCCTCTCTAATACACCCCACACTGTCACCATGACACACTCTAATACACCCCACACTGTCACTGTGACCCTCTAATACACCCCACACTGTCACTGTGACCCTCACTAATACACCCCACACTGTCACTGTGACCCTCTAATACACCCCACACTGTCACTGTGACCCTCTAATACACCCCACACTGTCACTGTGACCCTCTCTAATACACCCCACACTCTCACTGTGTGTGAACCTCTCTAATATACCCCACACTGTCACTGTGACCCTCTCTAATATACCCCACACTGTCACTGTGACCCTCTCTAATATACCCCACAGTCTCACTATGTGTGACCCTCTCTAATCCACCCCTCTCTCACCGTGACCCTCCCTAATATACCCCACACTCTCACTGTGACACTCTCTAATACACCCCACACTGTCACCGTGACCCTCTCCAATACACCCCACACTGTCACTGTGACACTCTCTAATACACCCCACACTGTCACCGTGACCCTCTCTAATACACCCCACACTGTCACTGTGACACTCTCTAATACACTCCCACTACGCCACACACTCTCACTGATAGAAGTTGATAGAAGTATATAAAATGTTGAGAGGCATCAGTAGGGTAGACAGTCAGAACCTTTTTCTCAGTGTGACACTCCTCACTACACCCCACACTCTGACATACCCCACACTCTGACATACCCCACACTCTGACATACCCCACACTCTGGCATACCCCACACTCTGACATACCCCACACTCTGACATACCCCACACTCTGACATACCCCACACTCTGACATACCCCACACTCTGACATACCCCACACTCTGGCATACCCCACACTCTGACATACCCCACACTCTGGCATACCCCACACTCTGACATACCCCACACTCTGGCATACCCCACACTCTGACATACCCCACACTCTGACATACCCCACACTCTGACATACCCCACACTCTGACATACCCCACACTCTGGCATACCCCACACTCTGACATACCCCACACTCTGGCATACCCCACACTCTGACATACCCCACACTCTGACATACCCCACACTCTGACATACCCCACACTCTGACATACCCCACACTCTGACATACCCCACACTCTGACATACCCCACACTCTGACATACCCCACACTCTGACATACCCCACACTCTGACATACCCCACACTCTGACATACCCCACACTCTGGCATACCCCACACTCTGGCATACCCCACACTCTGACATACCCCACACTCTGGCATACCCCACACTCTGACATACCCCACACTCTGACATACCCCACACTCTGACATACCCCACACTCTGACATACCCCACACTCTGACATACCCCACACTCTGACATACCCCACACTCTGACATACCCCACACTCTGACATACCCCACACTCTGACATACCCCACACATCCTCTCTAGAAGGTCAGACGTTGAGAGGAGACTTGATAAAGGTATATAAAATTGTGGGAGGCGTCAATGTAGTGGACAGTCAGAACCTTTTTCCCCCGCTGTGAACCTCTCTTAATCTACCCCACACTCTCACTGTGTGTGACCCTCTCTAATATACCGCACACTCTCACCGTGATACACCCTACACACTCACTGTGACCCTGTCTGATGTACCCCCCACCCCTCGGTGCCCTGTCTGATACACCCCAACACCTGCCCCCCCCACTCCACCTTGCTCTGTCCAAACCCCTCCACTCTACCTCACTTTCTCACCGTGACTCCTCCTGATTTCCCTCCGCCACCACCACGCGGTGAATCTCTCTCTCTCTCTCTCTCTCTCTCTCTCTCTCTCTCTCTCTCTCTCTCTCTCTCTCTCTCTCTCTCTCTCTCTCTCTCTCTCTCTCTCTCTCTCTCTCTCTCTCTCTCTCTCTCTCTCTCTCTCTCTCTCTCTCTCTCTCTCTCTCTCTCTCTCTCTCTCTCTCTCTCTCTCTCTCTCTCTCTCTCTCTCTCTCTCTCTCTCTCTCTCTCTCTCTCTCTCCTCTCCCTCTCTCCTCTCTCCCTCTCCCCCTCCCTCCCTCCCTCTCTCCCCTCCTCCTCTCCCCTCTCCCCTCTCCCCTCTCCCCTCTCCCCTCTCCCTCTCCCCTCTCTCCTCTCTCCTCTCTCACATATTTCCCCCAATAATCTCCTGCGCGGTTAAAGTAAAAGCCGCGACTGGCCCTTTAAACTATTTATTCACCAATATATTTAGCTGGGCAGAATAAATGGCTGAGTGCCCATGACTAATGGGGATTTGTGAAGCCATAGCTTTTTGCAAATGATCCTGTATGGCTTCAGTAAGTACTGACATATACCCATAGTCTCTACACACTGCTCCGTCAGATAGCATTGCCGCAAGCGCTGCCTGTGTTTTTATATTTAAATAATGCCTCTGAGAATGCTATTTAAATTCTCAATTTAGATACAGGAACATTTTTAATTGAGTCATCTCATTGCCATAATACACTGATTTACAATCTCTCTTACTATAAATGAGCTCACTCCCCTAGTCTTCACGTGAGACACACTTCAGTCGGGCGGCACGGTGGCGCAGCGGTAGAGTTGCCGCCTTACAGCGAATGCAGCGCCGGAGACCCCGGTTCGATCCCGACCACGGGCGCTGTCTGTGCGGAGCTTGCACGTTCTCCCCATGACCCGCGTGGCTTTTCTCCGGGCGCTCCGGTTTCCTCCCGCTCTCCAAAGACGGCGGGCGGGTTTGTAGGTGAATTGGCCTGGGTGAGACTGTAACTTGTACGGTCGCTGTCTGGGTGGAGTTTGCACGTTGTACAGAGTTGCTCCGGTTTCCTCCCAGCTTCCAAAGACGAGTGGTTTTGTAGGTTAATTGTCTTCTGTATATTGTAATGCATTGGATAGCACTCGTGTACAGGGATCGCTGGTCGGAGCAGACTCGGTGGGCCGATGGGTGCTGTATCTCTAGAGCCTAATGTTGGGGGAGTCCAGAACAAGGGGCCACAGTTTAAGAATAAGGGGTCGGCCATTTAGAACTGAGATGAGGATAAACTATTTCAGTCAGAGAGTTGTGAATCTGTGGAATTCTCTGCCTCAGAGGGCAGTGGAGGCCAATTCTCTGAATGCATTCAAGAGAGAGCTGGATAGAGCTCTTAAGGAATAGCGGAGTCAGGGGGTATGGGGAGAAGGCAGGAACGGGGTACTGATTGAGAATGATCAGCCATGATCACATTGAATGGCGGTGCTGGCTCGAAGGGCCAAATGGCCTCCTCCTGCACCTATTGTCTATTGTCTAAAAGACTGGTCCAGAGGAACAGTAGGTTGTTACCCCATCGTTGTGTTCACGGCTGACAGTTCAGGTGGTGACATGGACAGTGTCAAGGGAAGAGAACCCCAGGTCCACCTGTAGTCAGGAGGAGTTTGGATTGCGGCCTAGTTTAGTTTAGTTTGGTTCAGAGATACAGCGCGGAAACAGGCCCTTCGGCCCACCGAGTCCGCGCCGACCAGCGATCCCCCCACACTAACACTACCCTGCACACACTAGGGACGATTTATACTTACACCAAGCCAATTAACCTACAAACCTAAGCTTAGGATACGAGGGTGGTAGAGGGACGGAGAGGGAGAGAGAGAGAGAGAGAGAGAGAGAGAGAGAGAGAGAGAGAGAGAGAGAGAGAGAGAGAGGGAGAGAGAGAGAGAGAGAGAGAGAGAGAGAGAGAGAGAGAGAGAGAGAGAGAGAGAGAGAGAGAGAGAGAGAGAGAGAGAGAGAGAGAGAGAGAGAGAGAGAGAGAGAGAGAGAGAGAGATTAGAGAAATCAATATTTATGCCGCTGGGTTGTAAGCTGTTCAAGTGAACTGTGAGGTGCTGTTCCTACAGTTTACTGTCCCTATCACTTGCCAGCTTAGCCGTCCCTCACCTCTCTCCAGCTTCCATCATCCTCTCCCACGATCAGGCTGGGGAAAGTCCCCGACCCAAAACGTCCCCTGTCCATGTTCCCCATCGATGCTGCGTGACCTGCGAGCAACTCAGCACTTTGTGCCTTTCTTTTTAAATTGGAAAATAGTTAGCTCTTAGAGCAGCCCCACAGAGTCAAGCTTTGAGAGAGCACAAGGGAAGGTGAGAGTGGAGATAATTAAATACATTGAGAGGGACGTGTTCTTACTGGGGATAAGCAGGAAAAATGTTCCCAACATTGGGGGAGTCCAGAACCAGGGGGGCCACACAGTCTAAGAATAAAGGGGAGGCCATTTAAAACTGAGGTGAGAAGAGACTTTTTCACCCAGAGAGTTGTGAATTTGTGAATTCTCTGCCACAGAGGGCAGTGGAGGCCAATTCACTGGATGGATTTAAGAAAGAGTTAGATAAAGCTCTTGGGCTAGTGAAATCAAGGGATATGGGGAGAAGGCAGGCACGGGTTACTGATTGTGGATGATCAGCCATGATCATAATGAATGGCGGTGCGTACAGGCTCGAAGGGCCAAATGGCCTCCTCCTGCACCTATTGTCTATGTTTCTATAATGTCAAAAACAGAAGCCATTCCTCCAGTCTACAATAACAAGGCTAATCTATTACCTTAGTCCTTGCTCCATGGCTGAAAATTCCTATTTAATTAAAATCTATTATTGTTGGATTGAAAATGAACTATTTTCTTGGCATCTATTGATATTGAGAGCAGAGAGTTTTTAAATGTCTACCAAAGATCACCACATTCACACTAGTTCTACCCTACACACATGGGGCAATATACAGAAGCCAATTAACCTACAAACCTGAACGTCTTTGGAGTGTGGGAGGAAAAACCGGAGCACCCGGAGAAAACCCACGCATTGTCACAGGGAGAACGTATAAACTCCGTACAGACAGCACCCATTGTCAAGATCCGAACCCGGGCGGCACGGTGGCGCAGCGGTAGAGTTGCTGCCCTTACAGCGAATGCAGCGCCGGAGACTCAGGTTCGATTCCTGACTACGGGCGCTGTCTGTACGGAGTTTGTACGTTCTCCCCGTGACCCGCGTGGGTTTTCTCCGAGATCTTCGGTTTCCTCCCACACTCCAAAGACGTACAGGTATGTAGGTTAATTGGCTGGGCAAATGTAAAAATTGTCCCTAGGGTGTGTAGGATAGTGTTAATGTGCGGGGATCGCTGGGCGGCGCGGAATCGGTGGGCCGAAGGGCCCTGTTTCTGCGCTGCATCTCTAAATCTAAATCTAAAAAAATCTAAAAAATCTGCCGCCGTAAGGCAGCAACTCTACCGCTGCACCACCGTGCCACCCTCAAATTAACTTCAGTGGACTCTGTCCCCTAACCCAAAACTTTCCAACTGGAACATATACCGATCAGCCAAAACATTGTGACCACTGACAGGGGAAGTGAATAACATTGATTATCTTGTTACAATGGCACCTGTCAAGGGGTGGATATATTAGGCAGCAAGTGAACAGTCAGGTCTTGAAGTTTGACGTGTTGGATGCAGGAGAAATGGGCAGGAGTAAAGACCTGAGTGACTTTGGCGAGGGCCAAATTGTTATGGCCAGACGACTGGGTCAGAGCATGTCTGAAACGGCAAGGCTTGTGGGTGCTCCCGGTCAGCAGTGGTGAGTACCGACCGACAGTGGTCCGAGGAGGGACAAACCACAAACCGGCGACAGACAGGGGTGTTGGGCGCCCAAGGCTCATCGATGCGCGAGGGCAACGAAGGCTATTCCGTCTGGTCCGAACCGACAGAAGGTCGACTGTGGCACAAGTCACAGAAAATTGGTACACTTGACAATAAATTAAACTAAACTAAACTAAACTAAGCCTTTTAAACACCACTATCGTACCTGCCTCCACCACCTTTTACAAGGATGATACCAGGACTCGAGGGCCTGAGCTATGGGGGGAGGTTGAGCAAGTTTTGAGTGCAGGGGGATGAGGGGTGATCTTATAGCAGTGTATAAAATCATGAGAGGAATAGATCGGGTAGATGCACAGAATCTCTTGCCCAGAGTAGGGGAATCGAGGACCAGAGGACATATGTTCAAGATGAAGGGGAAAAGATTTAATAGGAATCTGAGGGGTAACTTTTTCACGCATAGGGTGGTGGGTGAATGGAACAAGCTGTTGGAGGAGGTAGTTGAGGCTGGGACTATCGCAATGTTTAAGAAAGATTTAGACAGGTATATGAATAAGACAGGTTTAGAAGGACAAATGCAGGCAGGTGGGACTAGTGTAGACAATAGACAATAGACAATAGACAATAGGTGCAGGAGTAGGCCATTCAGCCCTTCGAGCCAGCACCGCCATTCAATGCGATCATGGCTGATCACTCTCAATCAGTACCCCATTCCTGCCTTCTCCCCATACCCCCTCACTCCGCTATCCTTAAGAGCTCTATCCAGCTCTCTCTTGAAAGCATCCAACGAACTGGCCTCCACTGCCTTCTGAGGCAGAGAATTCCACACCTTCACCACTCTCTGACTGAAAAAGTTCTTCCTCATCTCCGTTCTAAATGGCCTACCCCTTATTCTTAAACTGTGCCCCTTGTTCTGGACTCCCCCAACATTGGGAACATGTTTCCTGCCTCTAACGTGTCCAATCCCCTAATTATCTTATATGTTTCAATAAGATCCCCCCTCATCCTTCTAAATTCCAGTGTATACAAGCCCAATCGCTCCAGCCTTTCAACATACGACAGTCCCGCCATTCCGGAATTAACCTAGTGAACCTACGCTGCACGCCCTCCATAGCAAGAATATCCTTCCTCAAATTTGGAGACCAAAACTGCACACAGTACTCCAGGTGCGGTCTCACCAGGGCCCGGTACAACTGTAGAAGGACCTCTTTGCTCCTATACTCAACTCCTCTTGTTATGAAGGCCAATATTCCATTGGCTTTCTTCACTGCCTGCTGTACCTGCATGCTTCCTTTCATTGACTGATGCACTAGGACACCCAGATCTCGTTGAACTCCCCCTCCTCCTAACTTGACACCATGTAGATGGGGCATGTTGGCCGTGTGGGCAAGTTGGGCCGAAGGGCCTGTTTCCACGCTGTATCACCCTATGACTCTGTGCTACCACCCCATGTAGTGCGTACCAGGCCCCCAACATCCTCTTTCGATCTCCCCAGCCAGGCTCCATAAACCTTCAGTGCCCCAGATCTACATTAAACACAATCTATTCCTCATGATGTAACTCCTGATTCTGATCTCTTCCAATTCCAGCAACTTACAGTTTTACAAAGGAGACTGAGTTTCTCAATGTCATGGCCTATTTCACCAATTTAATTGTTGGTATTAATTATTAATCCTCTATTAAAAATGACAGACTATGTGAAAGTCTAAAACTTAGCAACATTTTGGAAGTCTCTAAACCCAATAATATCTCAAAAGGCCATGACCTTCGAGATTAATAAGTAAACAGTCTCTGAATATCAATAATCTCGCAGATGGTGGAAATCTGAAATTAAAACGGTAATGTGCTGGAACGCTCAGCTAGTCAGGCAGCATCTATGGTGGAAAGGGAGTGACTGTTGGAATAATTTCCATTACACTCTGCTGATCAGTTACACTGGAAATCAACCATGTACTATAGGTATAGAAATGACAGGCTCTCTCTCTCTCTCGCTCTCTCTCTCTCTCTCTCTCTCTCCTCTCTCTTCTCTCTCTCTCTCTCTCTCTCTCTCTCTCTCTCTCTCTCTCTCTCTCTCTCTCTCCTCTCTCTCTCTCTCTCTCTCTCCCTCTCCCTCTCCCTCTCCCCTCTCCCTCTCCCTCTCCTCTCCCTCTCCCTCTCCTCTCCCTCTCCCTCTCCCTCTCCCTCTCCCTCTCCCTCTCCTCTCTCCCTCCCTCCCTCCCTCCCTCCCTCCCTCCCTCCCTCCCTCCCTCCCTCCCTCCCTCTCTCTCTCTCTCTCTCTCTCTCTCTCTCTCCCCGAAACGTCACCCATTCCTTCTCTCCCAAGATGCTGCCCGACCTGCTGAGTTACTCCAGCATTTTGTGAATAAATCGATTTGTACCAGCATCTGCAGTTATCTTCTATATATATATATATCTCTCTCTCTCTCTCTCTCTTTTATTTGAATTAAAATAGCAGAAGGTTAATACTTGCAGCGGCTGGTCAAAATAAGCTGAAATATGAAAAGCCTCATTGAAGTGTATTGGCGTATTTAATTAATAAGGATTCTGAGCTAGTTTTATCTGCCTGGTTCATTCCTTCCAGCAATGTTTTTCACTTATTCACATCCATTTGTCTTTACAAAGTTTGCACAGTTGTTAACCTGCTTTTAACAAGGTCTTTTATTTATGTAAATTGCCTTTCATGCCTTTTATAATGACAACACATGGCCACAATGCAAAGATGAAATGACAGCTAAAATGACTTTGACTTTCGAGTGGCAAATTTTCACAGCGCAGAAAAAGGACAATTTGGCTCCTCACCTGATCCCATTACCCTGTCCTTTGCTAACATTCCATGAACGAGTACTTTTTCTTTGAGGTATCTAAGAGCTATAAATTCCTTAACCTAACGCTGCAATTTTAGAGTTTAGTTTCGTCTAGAGATACAATGCAGAAACAGACCCCTCGGCCCACCGGGTCGGCGCCGACCAGCGATCCCCGCTCATCAACACTATCCTACACACACTAGGATAATTTTACATTTATACCAAGCCAATTAACCTACAAACCTGCACGTCTTTAGAGTGCGGGAGGAAACCGGAGATCTCAGAGAAAACCCGCACAGATCACGGGGAGAACGTACAAACTCCGTACTGACAGCACCCTTAGTTAGGATTGAACCTGGGTGTCTGGTGTTGTAAGGCAGCAACTCTACCGCTGCACCACCAGGCTATCCTTGAATAAGAGAAAATAGCAAAATGGAGAAACAAGAAACTGCAGATGTTGATTAATAAATGAGAGGACACTAAATGCTGGAGTAACTCAGCGGGTCAGGCAGCATCTCTGGAGAACATGGATAGGTGACGTTTCACAGAGTGCTGGAGTAACTCAGCGGGTCAGGCAGCATCTGTGGAGAACATGGATAGGTGACATTTCACAGGGTGCTAGAGTAACTCAGCGGGTCAGGCAGCATCTGTGGAGAACATGGATAGGTGACGTTTCACAGAGTGCTGGAGTAACTCAGCGGGTCAGGCAGCATCTCTGGAGATCATGGATAGGTGACGTTTCACAGAGTGCTGGAGTAACTCAGCGGGTCAGGCAGAATCTGTGGAGAACATGGATAGGTGACGTTTCACAGAGTGCTGGAGTAACTCAGCGGGTCAGGCAGCATCTCTGGAGAACATGGATAGGTGATGTTTTGGGTCTCAATCTGTTTATGTTCTCCAGAGATGCTGCCTAACCTGCTGAGTTGCTCCAGCACTTTGTGTTCACTTAGGAAAATGTCGAGCTGCTGCCTCACAGCTCCACGGTGGATCCTAGCCTTCTGTGCTGTCTGTGTGGAGTTTGCACGTTCTCTCTGTAACCATAAGAGGTGTCCCTCGGGTGCTCTTGTTCTCCTCCAACATCCCAAAGGCAGGCGGGTCGGTAGGTGAATGGGGGGGCTGTGAATTGCTTCTAGTGAGCGGGAGAGACTGGCGGATGGGAATATGGGGAGGATAAAATGGGATTAGTGTAGGATTGGTGCAAAATGGTTTTAGTTTGGAGATACAGCGCGGAAACAGTCCTTTTGGTCCGCGCCGACCAGCAATCCCCGCACACTAATGATATCCTACACACACTAGGGACAATTTACATTTATACCAAACCAATTAACCTACAAACCTGCACGTCTTTGGAGAGTGGGAGGAAACCAAAGATCTCGGAGAAAACACACATGGTCACGGGGAGAACGTACAAACTCCGTACAGACAGCGCCCGTAGTCGGGAGTGAACCCGGGTCTCCGGCACTGCAAGCGCTGTAAGGCAGCAACTCTACCGCTGTGCCATCGTGCCGTGATTGAAGGTGAAGGGGAAAACATTTAAATAGGAATCTGAGGGGTAACTTTCTTGACACAGAGGGTGGTGGGTGTATGGAACGAGCTGCCAGAGGAGGTAGTTGAGGCTGGGACTATCCCAACGTTGAAGAAACAATTAGACAGGTTCATGGATGGTACAGGTTAAGAGGGATATGGTCCAAACGCAGGCAGGTGGGACTAATGTAGATGGGGCATGTTGGTTGATGTGGGCAAGTTGGGCCGAAGGGCCTGTTTCCACACTGTATGACTACACAAATGGGTGGCTGATGGTCAGCATGGACTCAATGGGCCGAAGGGCCTTTTTGTGTGCTCTATCTGTGAATAGCCAACAAAATAGGAACAGGTATAGTCCATTCAGCCCCTTAAGCCTAGCCCACCATTCAATATGACATGACAGTAGACAATAGACAATAGGTGCAGGAGGAGGCCATTCGGCCCTTCGAGCCAACACTGCCATTCAATGTGATCATGGCTGACCATCCACAATCAGTACCCCGTTCCTGCCCTCTCCCCATACCCCCTGACTCCGCTAGCTTTAAGAGCTCTATCTAGCTCTCTCTTGAAAGCATCCAGAGAATCGGCCTCCACTGCCTTCTGAGGCATATACCTGGTTGCCAAGGTTTAATGTTGATGAAGCAAAACAACCATTAATATGTCCTGCTGCAAGTAAGAATTTCATTGTTCTATCTTGGACCTATAAGGTCATAAGCGATAGGAGTAGAGTTAGGCCATTTGGCCCATCGTCTACTCCGCCAATCAATCGTAGCTGATCTATCTCTCCCACCTAACCCCGTTCTCCTGCCTTCTCCCCATAACCCCTAACACCCATTCTAATCAAGAATCTATCTATCTGCAAAAGTATCCACTGACTTGGCCTCCACAGCCTTCTGTGGCAAAGAATTCCACAGATCCACCAGCCTCTGACTGAAGAAATTCCTCCTCATCTACTTCCTAAAAGAACGTCCTTTAATTCTGAGGCTGTGGCCTCTGGTCCCAGACTCTCCCACTAGTGGAAACATCCTCTATGACTGTAAAACACTCGTGACTCTTGACTTGACTAATGAACGCTGAGGAGACATATTCGTGCTCCTTCAATTCCGGATGTCAGCGCACAGCGGGGAAGGCAGAGTTCAGTGTCTTACCCAGTGAGGCAGAGAAGGGGGAGGTGGGGGGGTGGGACAAGTCTACAGATGAATGGAAGCACATCAGACAACTACCAGCAACTCCTGCGATTCCCCCTAATAAGTATAAGGAGCGTGAGGGAATTATTGTCATTATTTAATCACCCATTAAACCTAGAATCAATTACAGCTCTAATTAATGGCTGATTGCTTAACATAGCCTTCTGGTCTTCATTTCCACTTGTGTCCCAAATGTCTTCTCAATATTAGCATTCACACTCTATTGCTTTCCTTGAGGGCTCCTCTTTGAAAACTTTTGCAAGATAACTTTTTTTTGTTTGGAACAAAATACAGACGAGCACAGAGGCGTTCTTGCGAGCGAGCTCTTGCCTCAGGGTCAGTGGCCTTCAGTCGACTGAGACCCTGCTGACTCTCTCTCAACGTCAGCTCTTTCAAAGCACAGCAAGTGAAGTTCTCCGCGTGATCACGCATTGTCTTTGCTCTGACTCGGAGGCACGCAGCTTTCCACTGTACCTCAGTGCATGTGACAATAATAAACTCAACTCAACTTAACTCAGCTAAACTAAGATAAACTAAGCTAAGCTAAACTAAACTAAACTAAACCAAACTAAACTAAACTAAACTAGACTAAACTAAATCAACAGTCACTGAAAGGAAGCATGCAGGTACAGCAGGCAGTGAAGAAAGCCAATGGAATGTTGGCCTTCATAACAAGAGGAGTTGAGTATAGGAGCAAAGAGGTCCTTCTGCAGTTGTACAGGGCCCTAGTGAGACCGCACCTGGAGTACTGTGTGCAGTTTTGGTCTCCAAATTTGAGGAAGGATATTCTTGCTATTGAGGGCGTGCAGCGTAGGTTTACTAGGTTAATTCCCGGAATGGCAGGACTGTCATATGTTGAAAGACTGGAGCGACTAGGCTTGTATACACTGGAATTTAGAAGGATGAGAGGAGATCTTATTGAAACATATAAGATTATTAAGGGGTTGGACACGTTAGAGGCAGGAAACATGTTCCCTATGTTGGGGGAGTCCAGAACAAGGGGCCACAGTTTAAGAATAAGGGGTAGGCCATTTAGAATGGAGATGAGGAAAAACTTTTTCAGTCACAGAGTTGTAAATCTGTGGAATTCTCTGCCTCAGAAGGCAGTGGAGGCCAATTCTCTGAATGCATTCAAGAGAGAGCTAGATAGAGCTCTTAAGGATAGCGGAGTCAGGGGGTATGGGGAGAAGGCAGGAACGGGGTACTGATTGAGAATGATCAGCCATGATCACATTGAATGGCGGTGCTGGCTCGAAGGGCCGAATGGCCTACTCCTGCACCTATTGTCTATTGTCTAAATTAAGAAAAACGAAACTAAGCTAAGCTAAACTAAACTAAACTAAACTAAACTAGACTAAACTGAAAGTTGGACGTTTGCCAAGTTTATGTGCTGTTGCCCAGTTTCCTAACAAACCCAGATGACCCCCAGCAATACAGGGACTGTATGTACCGGCCAGCAACCTCCGATCGAGCTGTATCGTTAATGCCAAGAGATTACTTTACTCAGACCCCTCCTCCAGAAACAACCAGCGTCCGATGAGGAAAAGCAAAATCTGGTGAAATCTGAAATCAAAATAGCAAGTGCTGGAGATTTTTGGCAGGTCAGGCCACTTTTGTAGAGGCTGAAATAGAGTTAATGTTTCAGGTAGATGAACAGCACAGGTGGGCAGTGTGGTGGTGCAACACTAGGCCACTCTGTGGTGTTGGATCCTGGCCTCCAGGGTCTTGAAGCATGTGCTGTTGTGGTGCTTCATACCCACCTGGAGGTCCTTTATCCAGGTCCCCTGGTCATGTTCATTCCATAAGTTATTGGATTGCCAATGTTTGTCAGTTCTATAGACAATAGACAATAGACAATAGGTGCAGGAGGAGGCCATTCGGCCCTTCGAGCCAGCACCGCCATTCAATGTGATCATGGCTGATCATTCTCAATCAGTACCCCGTTCCTGCCTTCTCCCCATACCCCCTGACTCCGCTATCCTTAAGAGCTCTATCTAGCTCTCTCTTGAATGCATTCAGAGAATTGGCCTCCACTGCCTTCTGAGGCAGAGGATTCCACAGAGAGGAGCAGATTATCCTGGGGTCCATTTCAGGGTCAAGAACTGGAGCAAGGAATATGGGCCAGAGTCAGGAAGGACATCATAGGACAAGAGTGGAATTATGAGGAAATCTATTGGGAAGTGTGATTAGTAGGTGCGATCGGGGGTTGTGGGGAGAAGGCAGGAGAATGGGGTTAGGAGGGAGAGATAGATCGGCCACGATTGAACGGTGGAGTAGACTTGATGGGCCGAATGGCCTAATTCTGCTCCTATCACTAGTGACCTTATGAGATTTGCCTTTCATTCTCTAAGAAAATTCACCTTTAAGTTTTCGAAAAGCCAGAAGCTAAAATCTCTCTTATGCTCTGCGAGATTTCATTGGCATTAAAATACCTTCCTGCCCCAAGGCATATATCTCACTTTAATCTCCCAACCTCTATTGAAGATGTTCATTATCATTAACTTTCGTAAAGGTCGAGGCCCATTATTTATTAACTTTAAAATAGCAGAGGCTCTTCGAAGCACAGCCCACTCTCTCTTGAACACGGTTCTGAAGAAACATCCAAAGAAATGTTACAGAACATTTAGGATTGTTACATCAGAAGATTATCTATTCAGCTTCGTTTAAAGCCCTTTCCTTGCTTTTAAGTTAATAGATTTTTAATCTAAAGAATTTATTCAAAGATATAGACACATTTCCAACACCTTGTGTCTTATAGAGGTGTATAGATCATGAGAGACAGTTCCCAAATACCGAAGATAGACACAAAAAGCTGGAGTAACTCAGCAGGACAGGCAGCATCTCTGGAGAGAAGGAATGGGTGACGTTTTGGGTCGAGACCCTTCTTCAGACTGGTCTCGAACCGAAACGTCACCCATTCCTTCTCTCCAGAGATGCTGCCTGTCCCGCTCCAAACATTTTGTGTCTATCTTCGGTTTAAACCAGCATCTGCAATTTCTTCCTACACATTTCGTCAGACCCAAACACCGATCCCGACTCTAACTTCATAGAAACATAGAGAGTATGTGCATTCGGCCCTTCGAGCCAGCACTGCCATTCAATATGATCATGGCTGATCATCCAAAATCAGTACAGGTGCTCCTCAGCTTCTGATGGGGGGTTGCGTTCCGAGAAACCCATCGGAAACCGAAAGCATTGTAAGTTGATATACGTGTGATCACGTATTCAAGTGAGCTGTGGCTCGCCATGGGTCACTGTCATCTGCACCATTGCAAAGTCGAACTATCGCAAGTCGAAGCATCGTAAGCTGGGGTGCACCTGTACCCCGTTCCTGCTTTTCCCCGCATCCCTTGATTCCATTAGCCCTAAGACCTAAATCTAACTCTCTCTTGAAAACATCCAGTGAATTGGCCTCCACTGTGGCAGAGAATTCCACAGATTCACAACTCTCCGGGTGAGAAAGTTTTTCCTCGTCTCTGTCCTAAATGGCCGAACCCTTGTTCTTAAACTGTTCGACCCCTGGTTCATCTGCTTCCTCCTCAACACTCCCCCCATTGAAATAACCACAATTCAGCCCATCAGCTTCATCTTATTGCCTCACCCTGTCCTTCCTTTGAGATTTGCTCTCTCCATCCATTAGTGAGTGCTTTCCTGCTGAATAACTTGCACTTACTTTCCCGCTGATATTTATCACTGGGAGATCCAGCCGATCTTAACAATCCCCCTTTGCTTCTCAGACAGACTGGCGCTGGACTAGAAATCAAAAATTCCAGCCTTGAGTTATCCCACATCTATCTGCATGACTGCCGTGTCTGGCGTCTAGTTTTAATTCTCATGAACTCTGCACAAATTGTGAGCTTTTTTCTCTCCAAAAATAAACTTTATTCAGAATAAAAAGCAACAACTGTGCAAAAACTCAGTGGCTATGCAAACGTTCATTAGTTTCTCTTGCAGACGTTCAAATCTCTCTTGCAGACATCCTTGTAACGTAGCTGGGGGCGGCCAATGGTTATAGACAATAGACAATAGACAATAGGTGCAGGAGGAGGCCATTCGGCCCTTCGAGCCAGCACCGCCATTCAATGTGATCATGGCTGATCATTCTCAATCAGTACCCCGTTCCTGCCTTCTCCCCATACCCCCTGACTCCGCTATCCTTAAGAGCTCTATCTAGCTCTCTCTTGAATGCATTCAGAGAATTGGCCTCCACTGCCTTCTGAGGCAGAGAATTCCACAGATTCACAACTCTTTGACTGAAAAAGTTTTTCCTCATCTCAGTTCTAAATGGCCTACCCCTTATTCTTAAACTGTGGCCCCGTGTTCTGGACTCCCCCAACATTGGGAACATGTTTCCTGCCTCTAACGTGTCCAACCCCTTAATAATCTTATACGTTTCGATAGTTTAGAGATTCAACACGCAAACAGGCCCTTCGGCCCACTGACCAGCGATCCCCGCACACTGACAACATTCCCACACGCACGAGGGAGAATTTTACATTTGTACCAAGCCGATTAACCTACAAACCTGTACGTCTTTGGAGTGTGGGAGGAAACCGAAGATCTCGGAGAAAACCCACGCAGGTAATGGGGAGAATGTACAAACTCCGTACAGACAGCACCCATAGTCGGGATCGAACCCGGGTCTCCGGCGCTGTGAGGCAGCAACTCTACCGCTGCGCCACCGTTCCGCCCTATCAAATAAAAACTTTGACCAAGCCGCAGAGATGTAATGCTGAGGCTCGATAAGGCTCTGGCCTGGCCGCATTTGGAGTCCAGTGAGCAAATTTGGGCCCAATATCTGAGGAAGGATGTGCTGGCTCTGGAGAGGGTCCAGAGGAGGTTTTACAAGAATGATCCCAGGAATGAGTGGGTTAACATATGATGAGCGTTTGACAACACTGGGCCTGTACTCGCTGGAGTTTAGATGTTTGAGGGGGGACCTCATTGAAACTTACAGAACAAATGAAAGGCATAGATAGAGTGGATGTGGAAAGGATGTTTCCACTGGTGGGAGAATCTAGGACCAGAGGTCACAACCTCAGAATTAAAGGGCGCTCTTTTAGAAAGGAGGGGAGGAGGAACTTCTTTAGTGAGAGGGTAGTTAATCTGTGGAACTCATTGCCACAGAGGGCTGTGGAGGCCAAGTCAGTGGATATTTTTAAGGCAGAGATAGACACATTCTTGATTAGAACAGGTTATGGGGGGAAGGCAGGAAAATGGGGTTAGGAGACAGAGATCAGCCATGATTGAATGGGTGAGTAGACTCGATGGGCCGAATGGCCTAATTCTACTCCTATAACTTGTGAACCTGGGAAGAATCTCATTCCATGTGGGCGGTATGCGTTGTGTTGCAGTGGGAGCAAGTTATGGACATTCCATGCTGGCAATTGGGACAATAATCCCGCTTGATGCCAAGGTGCAAATTTCTGCTGGGTCCGAGAGTGAGGGAAATGGTTACCCTCTGGGCAAAGCTGATTCCACTCCTCTAGCATGTGAGCTTGTGAACATAAAGAAACGTGAGCGCAGAAGATCCATAACTTGGATAATGTGCTTGTGAAGGAACAGGTGCAGAATGGAGAGGTAGCAAAACAGGCATAAAGTCTGAGTAATGTGGAGTAATGCTCAAACATGTGGAGCAATGCTGAGTACCGTTAATCCATGTGGACTAATGCTCAGTAATGCAGAGTAATACTGAGTAATGTGGAAATAAAGAACTGCAGATGCTGGTTAATACACAAAAGGACACAAAGTGCTGGAGTAACTCACCAGAGATCATGGCTAGGTGACGTTTCGAGTCAAGACCCTTCTCGAGTCTGAAGAAGGGTCTCGACCCGAAACGTCACCCACTCCTTCTCTCCCGAGATTCTGCCTGACCTGCTGAGTTACTCCAGCATTTTGTGTCTACCTTCAGAGTAGCTCAACATGTCAGGCAGCATCTCTGGAGAACATGGATAGGTAACGTTTCGGTTCTTCAGACTCGAGGAGGCTCTCGACTCGAACCGTCACCTATCCATGATCTCTGGTGATGCTGTCTGACCCGCTGAGTTACTCCAGCACTTTATGCCCTTTTATGTTGAGTAATGAGGATCTACATTGTATGACGTTGACTTATGCAGAGTAATACTCAATAAAGCTGAGCAATATTAATCAGAACGGTACGAGACAAGAACAGGCCATTTGGCCCACAAAGTCTGTGTTGAACCTGCAAACCTTTGGAGTGTGGGAGGAAACCGGAGCACCCGGGGAAAACCCACGCGGTCACAAGGAGAACGTACAAACTCCGTACAGACAGAACTCGAGGTCAGGATCCAACCTAGGTCTCTGGCGCTGTAAGGCAGCAACTCTACCGCTGCGCTACCGGGCCGCCCTTTAATTATGATTATGGATATATCGCATCATAATCTTTGGATATGCGTCATGCAGGCAAGTACAGTAATCAGCCTGGCCTGATTCAAGATTGGCCTGTAGTTTCTGGGAATCAACGATTTACCGGGGCATCGCTAAACGCAACGTGGGAGAAAGCAAATCACCACGCCATTAAAAATAATTGCATGTGACATTTATTTGCGGCAGATTATTGCCGCTGGAAATGGAAAGGTTCTTGGCCCTGTAGTCAAGCATTCGTTCCTTGGGTAATTAAGAACTTGTTCTGTGTTTCAGTGCAACGTGTCGCGAGGATGGATGGGTAGAAGGGGAGAGAGACGGTGGTATCCAGTGGTTGGACAAGCTGGTGTTGCTCTGGCAACTCACCTGAGTGGGATGAGTGGTGTTGAAGTGGAGTGGCTGTCCTCGTAATCCTGGATTAGCCATCTCCGGAGTGAGACTCCCAGTGCCCACACCAAATTGGATCCAGGGATCGAGGAAGCAGCTTCTTGCTTAATTAGTGTCAGCCCTACATCGACCTGTGGTCCACACTGGACCTACACTATAAATGGCTCAATTGTTCCGTTTATCGTCACGTGTGATGTGATATTGCTGGGACTACTTTGTTGTATCACAAGGACTACTTTGTTTGCCTGTGTAGTAACGTGTATATAAGAGATTGGGTGGTCAATCTGGTTCCAGGTGGCCACGGAATACACAGCCTGGATTTAAACTCCAGCATTATAACCTTTTACACACGTGGTCCGTCCAGGGTCCGTCCAGAGTCTCATAACAAAGGTACAACAGGTACCGGACCACGAAGCACAACAACGTGTACAGTGAAAAGCTTTTGTTGCGTGCTAACCAGTCAGCGGAAAGACAGCACATGATTACAATCGAGCCGTTTACAGTGTACAGATACATGCTAAGGGAATAACGTTCAGTGCAAGGTAAAGCCAGTAAAGTCCGATCAAGGATAGATCGAGGGTCACCAATGATCAGTGTTGCAGTGCTAATTGTTTAGGTGCCAGAGCTGTCACTGGCCCTGGAGCGGCTGCTGTTAATTTCCCTGCTTGTTAAAATTCCCCGTATGTTTAGTTTTTTTTACAGAGGTGTCGAAGCGGCGCTCCAATGAGCTCCATCAGCACTGCACCCCTGCAAATGAGGTAGATAGTAGTTCAGCACTGCTCTCTGGTTGTGGTAGGACGGTTCAGTTGCCTGATAACAGCCGGGAAGAAACTGCCCCTGAATCTGGAGGTGTGCGTTTTCACACTTCTGTACCTTTTGCCCTGATGGGAGAGGGGAGAAGAGGGAGTGGCCGGGGTGAGACTGGTCCTTGATTTATGCTGCTGGCCTTGCCGAGGCAGCGTGAGGTGTAGATGGGGCCCAACAGAAGGGATGTGTAGGAAGGAACGGTGGCGCGGCGGTAGAGTTGCTGCCTTACAGCGAATGCAGCGCTCAGGTTCGATCCTGACTACGGGCGCCGTCTGTACGGAGTTTGCACGTTCTCCCCGTGACCTGCGTGGGTTTTCTCCGAGATCTTCGGTTTCCTCCTACACTCCAAAGTCGTGTTTGGTAAATGTAAAAAAAAAAATTGTCCGTAGTGGGTGTAGGATAGTGTTAATGTGCGGGGATCGCTGGGCGGCACGGACCCGGTGGGCCGAAGGGCCTGTTTCTGCGCTGTATCTCTAAATCTAAAAAAAAAAAAGAACTGCAGATGTTGGTTTAAACGGAAGATATACCCAAAATGCTGGAGTAACTCAGCGGGTCAGGCAGCATCTCTGGAGAGAAGGAATGGGTGACGTTTCAGGCCGAGACCCGTCTCCAGGGATGGAGGTTGGTTTGTGATCATGTAACCATGTGTTGTCTTTCCGCTGACCGGTTAGCATGCAACAAAGGCTTTTCACTGTACCTCGGTACACGTGACAATAAACTAAACTGAAACTGAGCTGACTGCTGTATAGAGTGGCTTAGCAACTCACCAATTCATCGCTGTCTAGACTGCTCTTGCTCCTCACCAATTCACCGCTGTCTAGACCAATTAGCCACTTGGCTGCAGAATCCTCATGGCAACAAGACATCTCGCTCTCATTAGGTTTGGACAATTATTAAAATATTACCTAATCCTCAATTGTTCACGTTCATATGTGCTTAAGTGATAGGAGCAGAATTAGGCTATTCGGCCCATCAAGTCAATACTGCCATTCAATCATGGCTGATCTATCTCTCCCTCCTAACCCCATTCTCCTGCCTTCTCCCCATAACCCCTGACACCCGCACTAATCAAGAATCTATTTATCTCTGTCTTAAAAATACCCATTGAGTTGGTCTCCACAGCCTTCTGTGGCAACGAATTCCACAGATTCACCACCCTCTGACTAAAATTCTCCTCATCTCCTTCCTAAAGGAACGTCCTTTAATTCTGAGGCTGTGACCTCTGGTCCTAGACTCTCCCACTAGTGGAAACATCCTCTCCACATCCACCCTATCCAGTCACTTTAAATTTTCCAACTCTTATTTGAATTGACATGCTCTAGTCAATATGTTTACATATTCTGTTGTGCTGATGGAAGTAGCCTCAACTACCTCCTCCAGCAGCTTGTTCCATACATTTACCACCCTTTGTGTGACAAAGTCACCCTTTGGACTCCTATTAAATCTTTTCCCCTTCACCTGGAACCTATCAGTCACTGAAAGGAAGCATGCAGGTACAACAGGCAGTGAAGAAAGCCAATGGAATGTTGGCCTTCATGACAAGAGGAGTTGAGTATAGGAGCAAAGAGGTCCTTCTGCAGTTGTACAGGGCCCTAGTGAGACCACACCTGGAGTGTTGTGTGTTGTGAGACTACACCTGGAGTATTGTGTGCAGTTTTGGTCTCGAAACTTGAGGAAGGACATTCTTGCTATTGAGGGAGTGCAGTGTAGGTTCACGAGGTTAATTCCCGGAATGGTCGTACGTTGAAAGACTGGAGCGACTAGGCTTGTATACGCTGGAATTTAGAAGAATGAGAGGAGATCTTATTGAAACATATAAGATTATTAAGGGATTGGTCATGCTAGAGGCAGGAAACATGTTCCCGATGTTGGGGAAGTCCCGAACCAGGGGCCACAGTTTAAGAATAAGGGGTAGGCCATTTGGAACGGAGATGAGGAAAAACTTTTTCACTCAGAGAGTTGTGAAGCTGTGGAATTCCCTGCCTCAGAAGGCAGTGGAGGCCAATTCACTGGATGCTTTCAAGAGAGAGTTAGATAGAGCTCTTAATGATAGCGGAGTCAGGGGGATATGGGGAGAAGGCAGGAAGGCATTGAGAACGATCAGCCATGATCACATTGAATGGTGGTGCTGGCTCGAAGGGCCGAATGGCCTCCTCCTGCACCTATTGTCTATTGTCTATTGTCTATTGTCTATTGTCTATTTCCTCTGGTCCTCGATTCCTCGATTCCACTACTTTGGGCAAGAGATTCTGTGCATCTACCCGATTTATTCCTCTCATTCCTTTACTTCTTCCTTCGCTCTGCTCTTCCCTTTCACTCTAACCTTCCCTCCTACATCCTTTGGGGATCTGACTGAATGAAAGTGAATGACACTCTACGCACCATAACATTGGCTGACTGGAAAAGGCACCGCGGACATGGAAAAGACAGGTGAAACCGTGTGTAAAATTGAGATTTATGACTTTATCTAAAAGATAATCAAGTACTTTGGCTGAGGGAACCTTCTCTGGATGTTACACTGACAGGCCAGGTATAAAAAGGGCAGCATGGTATATTTCAACTTGTTCAAGAGAGCTTTATAATTTAAGTTTTACAAGTGTGTCAAGACAATTCTCATTAAGGGACCTTATTTTAATAACCTAGTAATAAAGATCCCAATACAGGTGGGGGCGGGCAGGTTGATTTACTTGGGTATATCTGAAAGCCCAATTGCCAAGAGTAGAATGTTCACAGTGGGAAGGAACTGCAGATGCTGGTTTAAGCCAAAGGTAAATACAAAAATGCTGGAGTAACTCAGCGGGACAGGCAGCATCTCTGGAGAGAAGGAATGGGTAACCTTTCGGGTCGAGACCCTTCTTCAGACTGAAAGTCACGGGAAAGGGAAACGAGGGATATAACAATGAATGAAAGGTGTGCATAAAGGTAACGATGATAAAGGACACAGGCCATTGTTAGCTGTTTGTTGGGTGAGAACGAGAAGCTGGTGCGACTTGGGTGGGGAGGGATAGAGAGAGAGGGAATGCTGGGGCTACTTGAAGTTAGAGAAATTAATGTTCATACCACTGGGCTGTAAGCTGCCCAAGCGAAATATGAGATGCTGTTCCTCCAACTTGCGTTTAGCCTCACACTGACAATGGAGGAGACCGAGGACAGAAAGGACAGTGTGGGAATGGGAAGGAGAATTAAAGTGTTTCACAACCAGGAGATCAGGTCGGTCCAGGTGGACTGAGCATGTTCACGTTTTCTCCTAAAGTTGGTGTGAGGCAATTCTCATTAAGGGACCTTATTTTAATAACCTAATAATGAAGGCACGGTGGCGCAGCGGTAGAGTTGCTGCCTTACAGCGAATGCAGCGCCGGAGACTCAGGTTCGATCGTGACTACGGGCGCCGTCTGTACGGAGTTTGTACGTTCTCCCCGTGACCTGCGTGGGTTTCCTCCGAGATCTTCGGTTTCCTCCCACACTCCAAAGATGTACAGGTATGTAGGTTAATTGGCTGGGCAAATGTAAAAATTGTCCCTAGTGGGTGTAGGATAGTGTTAATGTGCGGGGATCGCTGGGCGGCGCGGACCCGGTGGGCCGAAGGGCCTGTTTCCGCGCTGCATCTCTAAATCTAAATCTAAAAAATCCCAATACAGGTGAGGGCGGGCAGGTGGATTTACTTGGGAATATTTTGGTAGCTCAGTTGACAAGAGTAGAATATTCAGTGTGGGAAGGAACTGCAGATGCTGGTTTAAGGTAGACACAAAAAAGCTGGAGTAACTCAGTGGGTCAGGCAGCATCTGTGGAGAGAAGGAATGGGTGACGTTTCAGGTTGAGACCCTTCTTCAGACTGAAAGTCACGGATTTCATTAACTGTGAATACTGTGCTGGGAGATTGCAGAGTGAGAATTAAGATCATAATCACGTGTTGTCTTTCCGCTGACTGGTTAGCACGCAACTAAAAACTTTGCACTGTACCTCGGTACACGTGACAATAAACTAAACAAAGCAAGAACCAGTCACACCGGAAGCATTAAATAACAATAATTCAAAGCAAATTTAGATTTAGATTTAGAGATACAGCGTGGAAACAGGCCCTTCGGCCCAGCGAGTCCGCGCCGCCCAGCGATCCCCGCACATTAACACTATCCTACACACACCAGGGACAGTTTTTACATATTACCCAGTCAATTAACCTACATACCTGCACGGCTTTTGGAGTGTGGGAGGAAACCGAAGATCTCGGAGAAAACCCATGCAGGTCACGGGGAGAACGTACAAACTCCGTACAGACGGCGCCCGTAGTCAGGATCGAACCTGAGTCTCCGGCGCTGCATTCGCTGTAAGGCAGCAACTTTACCGCTGCGCCACCGTGCCGCCCGTATGTGGTAACTCTGGGGGCCTGTCTTCAGTAGATTCATTAGTTTGGGTCGAAGACAGACACAAAAAGCTGGAGTAACTCAGCGGGACAGGCAGCATCTCTGGAGGGAAGGAATGGGTGACGTTTCGGGTCGAGACCCTTTGTCAGAGGAGAGTGGCGTGTTTAGCTCTGTGACTACGTCGCCTTGCTCTGTTTACTCAAGCAGTCACTGCAGATTCGGTAACAACCTGGTCACACAGAGTCCCTGGTGAAATGTGAATCATAGCCTGTGGTGATCAATAAACCAAACTCAATGTGCAATGACCATGAACAGGTACAGCCAGGTTTACAGCAAGACAGACTTGGATTTCTGAAGCATATTTTTCGAGTCGTTCCTAAAATGTTTCATAACCTTTAGAAGTAGAGCCACTGCTGTGACTTAGGGATGCAAGTAGCCAGTTTAGTGTTGGAAGGAACTGCAGATGCTGGTTTACACCGAAGGTAGACACAAAATGCTGGAGTAACTCAGCGGGACAGGCAGTGCATCTGGAGAGAAGGAAGATTGGATAGACTCGGCTTGTACTCGCTGGAATTTAGAAGATTGAGGGCGGATCTTATAGAAACTTACAAAATTCTTAAGGGGTTGGACAGGCTAGATGCAGGAAGATTGTTCCCGATGTTGGGGAAGTCCAGAACAAGGGGTCACAGTTTAAGGATAAAGGGGAAGACTTTTAGGACCGAGATGAGAACGTTTTTATTCACACAGAGAGTGGTGAATCTGTGGAATTCTCTGCCACAGAAGGTAGTTGAGGCCAGTTCATTGGCTATATTTAAGAGGGAGTTAGATGTGGCCCTTGTGGCTAAAGGGATCAGGGGGTATGGAGAGAAGGCAGGTACGGGATACTGAGTTGGATGATCAGCCATGATCATATTGAATGGCGGTGCAGGCTCGAAGGGCCGAATGGCCTACTCCTGCACCTATTTTCTATGTTTCTATGAGTGAGTGGTTTCGGGTCGAGACCCTTCTTCAAGACTCTTTACTTTAGTTTAGATTAGTTTAGAGATACAGCGTGGAAACAGGACCTTCAGCCAGCCGAGTCCACACTGACCAGCGATCCCCGCACACTAACACACTGGGGAAAATGTTCAATTATACCCCGCCATTTAACCTGCAAACCTGCACGTCTTTGGAGTGTGGGAAGAAACCGGAGATCCTGGAGAAAACCCACGCAGGTCACGGGAGAACGTACAAACTCCGTACAGACAGCGCCCGTAATCATGTGACAGCGCCCGTAATCATGAGGGCGTGGAATCCCTTCCCTTATTTTGAGGGGCGTCTCCACCGCACCCTGCCCCACATCCGTCCATCAATGAAACCAGAGGGAGAAACATCCCTCAGCTTTAAACGGCATAAACTTTGTGCAATCATTTATTTTGAGTCCTCGGGACGGAGAGGGAAAGATATTCAAATCCGCTGATTAAAATCTCATTGACACTCTTGTGACAGTTTAATCAACTTTCTTTCTCCCCAGTATAAATTTCGGAAAAAAAAACCCCTGTCAGAAAACATTTGGAGTGCTGTTGTGAGAGAGTGTATAGGATGTTTGCTCATCAACCACCGAGATGGATGCTTGGTTCATGTCTGTCTGTCACACTGCCCCCTCCTCACCACACCGCATCAGTTTGTGTGTGTGTGTGTGTGTGTGTGTGTGTGTGTGTGTGTGTGTGTGTATTTGTGTGTGTGTGGGTGTGTATGTGTGTATGTGTGTGTGTGTGTGTGTGTGTGTGTATGTGTATGTGTATGTGTGTGTGTGTGTATGTGTGTGTATGTGTCTGTATGTGTGAGTGTGTATGTATGTGTATGTGTGTGTATGTGTGAGTGTGTGTCTGTATGTGTATGTGTGTATGTGTGTGTGTGTGTGTAAGTGTGTGTATGTGTGTGTGCAAGTGTGTGCAAATTTGTGTCTGTGTGTCTGTGTGTTTGTGTGAGTGTGTGTGTGAGTATATATGTGTGTGTGAGCGTGTGTGTGTGAGCATGTGTTTTTGTGTGTGTTTGTCTGTGTGTGTGAGAGTGTGTGTGTGTGTGTATGTGTGTGAGTATATGTGTGTGTGTGTGTGTATGTGTGTGTGTGTGTATGTGTGTGTGTGTGAATATATGTGTGTGTGTATGTGTGTGTATGTGTGTGTGTGTGTGAGTGTGTGTGTGTGTGTGTGATTGCGTGTGTGTATGTGTGTGTGCGTGTGTGTGTCTGTCTGTGTCTGTGTGTGTGTGTGTGTGTGTGTGTGTGTGTGAGTATATGTGTGTGTGTGTGTATGTGTGTGTGTGTGATTGCGTGTGTGTATGTGTGTGTGTGTGTGTGTCTGTCTGTGTCTGTGTGTATGTGTGTGTGTGTGTATGTGTGTGTGTGTGTGTGTGTGTGTGTGTGTGTGTGTGTGTGTGTATGTGTGTGTGTGTGTGTGTGTGTGTGTGAGTGTGTGTGTGTGTGTGTGTGTGTGTGTGTGTGTGTGTGTGTGTGTGTGTGTGTGTGTGTGTGTGTGCGTGTGTGTGTGTGTGTGTGCGTGTGTGTGTGTGTGTGTGTGCGCGTCTCTGCAGATTTATTTGTGTCCTCGGTCATTGAAATGCTGCAGATAAAGAGGTGCAGTCAATTTAAATGAAACCTGACAAGTGTTTAAATGGCCGCTATTCCTGGAATCGCATCTGGTCTGTGCATGCAGGCAGCCAGCGGAATCTCCTTCCTGGAAAGCAATGCCTTTCCGATGTTCTCTCCACTTAATGATTAAATGACTTGCAATAGCTTGCGTTGTGTGAATCATTACCACTCATCTGGCTCCTGTGTTATTCATCGTGAAGCCAAGGAGAAAGGCTGAGGCGGTTATCACAGCTACTGCGAGCACCACTACTGCCATTGTAGGGGCAGCACAATGGCACAACCCGTAGGGCCACTGCCTCAAGAGCTGCAGAGACCCGGGTTCGATCCTGACCTCGGGTGCTAATAGACAATAGACAATAGGTGCAGGAGGAGGCCATTCGGCCCTTCGAGCCAGCACCGCCATTCAATGTGATCATGGCTGATCATTCTCAATCAGTACCCCGTTCCTGCCTTCAAGTCAAGTCAAGTCAATTTTATTTGTATAGCACATTTAAAAACAACCCACGTTGACCAAAGTGCTGTACATCTGTTTAGGTACTAAGGAAAAAAATGAAACATACAGTAGCACGCAAACATAACAGCACATACAAAACAGTTCACAGCGCCTCCTCAATGAGCCTCAAACGCTAGGGAGTAGAAATAGGTTTTGAGCCTGGACATAAAGGAGTGGATGGAGGGGGCAGTTCTGATGGGGAGAGGGATGCTGTCCCACAGTCTAGGAGCTGCAACCGCATAAGCGCGGTCACCCCTGAGCTTAAGCCTAGACCGTGGGATAGTCAGTAGCCCCAAGTCGGCCGACCTGAGGGACCTGGAGTTACAGAGGTGGGTTAGAAGATTTTTGATGTGGGGGGGGGGATGTCCATTTAGGGCTTTATATGTGAATAGGAGGAGCTTGAAGTTGATTCTGTACCGTACAGGGAGCCAGTGGAGAGAGGCCAGAATCGGGGTGATGTGGTCCCTTTTACGGGCACCCGTCCAGGAGTCTCGCTGCGGCATTTTGGACCAGTTGCAGGCGGGACAGGGATGATTGGCTGATCCCAGTGTATAGGGAGTTGCAGTAGTCTAGGCGGGAGGAAATGAAAGCGTGAATGATTTTTTCAGTGTCGTCGAATTGGAGGAAAGATTTGATTTTAGCTATGGTACGAAGTTGGAAGAAGCTGGCTTTTACCACAGCGTTGACTTGCTTGTCAAACTTTAATGCAGAGTCAAAATATTAAATATGCCTTCTCCCCATACCCCCTGACTCCGCTATCCTTAAGAGCTCTATCCAGCTCCCTCTTGAATGCATTCAGAGAATTGGCCTCCACTGCCTTGTGAGGCAGAGAATTCCACAGATTCACAACTCTCTGATTGAAAAGGTTTTTTTTCATCTCCGTTCTAAATGGCCTACCCCTTATTCTTAAAGTGTGGCCTCTTGTTCTGGACTCCCCCAACAATGGGAACATGTTTCCTGCCTCTAACGTGTCCAACCCCTTAATAATCTTATACGTTTCGATAAGATCCCCTCTCATCCTTCTAAATTCCAGTGTATACAAGTCTAGTCGCTCCAGTCTTTCAACATAATACGGGATGACTGCAATAGACGGCACAGTAGCGCAGCGGTAGAATTGCTGCCTCACAGCGCCAGGGATCTAGGTTCGATCCTGTCTAAAGGTGCTGTCTGTACAGACTTTGTACATTCTCCCTGTGACTGCATGGGTTTTCTCCGGGTGCTCCGGTTTTCTTCCACACTCCAAAGACGCACGGGTTTGTGGATTAATTGCCCTTTGTAAATTGCCCCTAACGTGTAGGATGGGACTAGGGTTGCCAACTTTCTAACTCCCAAATAAGGGACAAAAGGTGACGTCACCGCCCCGCGCCCCACGTGACCTCACCCAGCCAGCGGCCACGTGCTCCCGCTCCACCAATGGCGGCCGTCATGCGAACACACTTGGCCCTGCCCCCGAATATACTCCATTAGCCTACACTGTCGGGGCCTACAGCGGCCCTTGGGCCTATATGTCCGGGCCTACAGTGTCCGGGCCTATAACGACCCCCGGGCCTAATACGGGACAAGGGCGGTCCCATACGGGACAAACAAATTTAGCCCAAAATACTGGATGTTCCGGCTAACACGGGACAGTTGGCAACCCTAGATAGGACTAATGTTTGAGTTTGAGTTTGTGTTTAATTTACTGTCATGTGTACCGAGCGAGGTACAGTGAAAAGCTTTTGTTGTGCGCTAACCAGTCAGCGGAAAGACAATACATAACTGGATGTACGGGTAATTGATGGCTGGCATGGACTCGATGGGCTGAAAGGCCTGTTTCCACACTGTATCACTAAACTAAACTAAACTTGAGGCAGAGGGTGTTGAATCTGTGGAATTCATTACCACAGAAGGCTGTGGAGGCCAATGGATATTTTTAAGGCAGAGATAGATAGATTCTTGATAGATAGCAGCTGTGGCTCACCGGCAGTCTCTCTGCCTTTTTTTTGTTGTTGTCTATTGTCATCGTTTAAATGTATCTTTTGATTTATTTTTAACTCTGTATATGTAGGGGGTGGTGGGGGGGTTGGGGGAAACCTTTTTTTCCAATCTCCTCCTCAACGGAGATGCGACCTTTACCGTGTTGTGTCTCCGTTCGCGCTACGGCCTAACATCGTGGAGTCGGCGGCCTCCAGCTGGGATCGACCTTGAAGACTCCGGTTGCAGGGCCTGGACTTACCATCTCGGAGGCTTCGGCCGTGGGCCCTGCAGACCGCAACATCGGGAGTTCGCAGGTCCCTGGCTGGCGACCGGCTTTCGGGAGCTCCAGCCGTAGCAGCTTCGACCGCCCCGAAGCGCGAGGTTTGATCGACCCGCTCGCAGGCCCCTCATCGCCCTGCGTGACCTGGCCGCGGCACTTTCCATCGCCCGGTGGGGGCTCAGGACCTTCATCGGCCTGCTCGGCTCGGCCCTGGGACTTTCCATCGGCCGGTGGGGGCTTCAAAAGCCGGGAGCCTCGATCGCCTCGTGGCACCACGGGAGAAGAATGAGGAGGAGATAAGACTTTTCTTTGCCTTCCATCACAGTGAGGGTGTGCCTGGAGCAATCACTGTGATGGCTGTTTGTGTTAAAAATTGTAATTGTGTGTCTTGTGTTCTTTATTGTCCACTGCCGGACCCTGACGTGAGAGGACGCTGGCATTATTTGTTCGCCTCTTCTCCGTCAGGACAGATCGTTTGTTTGTTTTTATGTCATGACTGTTTTGTAAAGCGTCTTTGAGCACTTGGAAAAGCGCAATAAAAAATAAATGTTTATTATTATTATTATTATTATTATTATTATATTATTATTAGTGCTGGTGTCAGGGGTTATGGGGAGAAGGCAGGAGAATGGGGTTAGGAGGGAGAGAATTGAGTGGCGGAGACTTAGACAATAGACAATAGACAATAGACAATAGGTGCAGGAGGAGGCCATTCGGCCCTTCGAGCCAGCACCGCCATTCAATGTGATCATGGCTGATCATTCTCAATCAGTACCCCGTTCCTGCCTTCTCCCCATACCCCCTGACTCCGCTATCCTTAAGAGCTCTATCTAGCTCTCTCTCGAATGCATTCAGAGAATTGGCCTCCACTGCCTTCTGAGGCAGAGAATTCCACAGATTTACAACTCTCTGACTGAAAAGGTTTTTCCTCATCTCTGTTCTAAATGGCCTACCCCTTATTCTTAAACTGTGTGGCCCCTTGTTCTGGACTCCCCCAACATTGGGAACATGTTTCCTGCCTCTAACGTGTCCAACCCCTTAATAATCTTATACGTTTCGATAAGATCCCCTCTCATCCTTCTAAATTCCAGTGTATACAAGCCTAGTCGCTCCAGTCTTTCAACATAATACGGGATGACTGCAATACACGACACGGTGGCGCAGCAGTAGAGTTGCTGCCTCACAGCGCCAGGGACCCAGGTTCGATCCTGACTAAAGGTGCTGTCTGTACGGACTTTGTACATTTTCCCCGTGACCCGCGTGGGTTTTCTCCGGGTGCTCCGGTTTCCTTCCACACTCCAAAGACGTACGGGTCATACAAGTTCAGCCCAAAATACCGCCCTTCGAGCCAGCACCGCCATTCAATGTGATCATGGCTGATCATCCACAATCAGTACCCCGTTCCTGCCTTCTCCCCATACCCCCTGACTCCGCTATCTTTAAGAGCTCTATCTAACTCCCTCTTGAAAGCATCCAGAGAATTGGCCTCCACTGCCTTCTGACACATTCACAACTCTCTGAGTGAAAAAGGTTTTTTCCTCATCTCCGTTCTAAATGGCCTACCCCTTATTCTTAAACTGTGTGGGCCCTGTGTTCTGGATGTGCCGAACGTCCAGATTCTGCTCCTGTAACTTGTGAACTTATGAGCTGGTAACCTCGGCGCCAAGTTCAGAGCAGATGTAGTTTCTCTCAGCTGTGCTTGTACTCTAAACACTCGTGGAGCAAGAGGGGAGGATGCTTTGGGGAGCTTCGCGTGGCCTTGAATTAAGAGAACTGCTCACATTCGTCAGTGTGAGCAGGCAGTGAAGGCCAGAGGCAGCTGAGACATCAGAATTTGATGGCCTTTTAGTGAGAATTACTGATGATCAGACAGGCTGATTATGGAGTGAGAAACAGGCTTAATGGGCCCTCCTGCCGTGTGACACCTTCTCCCGGTCCATTTATCAAATGCGATTTTATTTGTTGGATTTTCTCTCAGGGATTGTCTTCTCCAGAGACCGTACAAGGGAGAAAACAGCTGTGACGGACCGACCAGTTCGCACGCAGGACTGCGAGGCAGAGATAAATGACCCGAGGTTTAATAAAAAGACAGGGACTATCGCCAGACCTGTTCGTCCTGTATAACCTGCCTTCATTAAATATGCCATCAGGTTTCGGCGAGCTCGCTAATGCGCACTTCTCTGCAGGAGTCAGTAGGAAAAAAAAAAAAATCAGTAATGTGATGCTCTCTCTCAGTGACTGACGGGGACTGTGTGCGGAATATTAATCCGGTATTTTCAAGGAGTTTCGGCGTCAATGACTTCTTATCAGTGTGTTTTAATTCACTGTACTCCTGACTAACTGAATTACTGAAGCTTAGAGTTCTTATAGCAAGGATGCACACTCATGTGTGGGGGATAGCATCAGAAATAGGTGGCTTCATGTGCAAAGCTATTTCATAAGGTCATAAGTGATATGGGGCAGAATTAGGCCACTCGGCCCATCTGGTCTACTCCACCATTCAATAGACAATAGACAATAGGTGCAGGAGGAGGTCATTCGGCCCTTCGAGCCAGCACCGCCATTCAATGTGATCATGGCTGATCATTCTCAATCAGTACCCCGTTCCAGCCTTCTCCCCATACTCCCTGACTCCGCTATCCTTAAGAGCTCTATCCAGCTCTCTCTTGAATGTATTCAGAGAATTGGCCTCCACTGCCTTCTGAGGCAGAGAATTCCACAGATTCACAACTCTCTGACTGAAAAGGTTTTTCCTCATCTCAGTTCTAAATGGCCTACCCCTTATTCTTAAATTGTGGCCCTTGTTCTGGACTCCCCCAACATTGGGAACATGTTTCCTGCCTCTAACGTGTCCAACCCCTTAATAATCTTATACGTTTCGATAAGATCTCCTCTCATCCTTCTAAATTCCAGTGTATACAAGCCTAGTCGCTCCAGTCTTTCAACATATGACAGTCCCGCCATTCCGGGAATTAACCTAGTGAACCTACGCTGCACGCCATCAATAGCAAGAATATCCTTCCTCAATCCATGTTTACACTGTGGACACAGATGGTGTCTAGTCTGTGGCCTTAGACTCTTGTGATTGTGGATTCAGGTCGTGTTTGGGTTGAGGAACCATTCCATGTTTAATTTGCACGTGGATTGCGGATTGAACAGGAGATTGCTCCCGGTGGCCGAGCACTTCAACTCCCCCTCCCATTCCCAGTCTGACCTTTCTGTCATGGGCCTCCTCCAGTGCCATAGTGAGGCCCACCGGAAATTGGAGGAACAGCACCTCATATTTCGTCCGGGCAGCTTGCAGCCCAGTGGTATGAACATCGACTTCTCCAACTTTAGATAGTTCCTCAAGATGTGGTTTACTCCAGCATTTTGTGAATAAATACCTTAGATAGTTCCTCTGTCCCTCTCTTCCCCTCCTCCTTCCCAGTTCTCCCTCTATCTTCCTGTCTCCACCTATATCCTTTCTTTGTCCCGCCCCCCTGACATCAGTCTGAAGAAGGGTCTCGACCCGAAACGTCACCCATTCCTTCTCTCCCGAGCTGCTGCCTGACCCGCTGAGTTACTCCAGCATTTTGTGAATAAATAGGAGATTTTTTTTGGTCGGATCCTCGTGATTTGGAGCAAACATCCACAGCGTGTGCATTTAGTCGGTGAGGCCACTGAAGGAGCAGAGAGTCTCTTTTAAATACTACCTGCCAGGTTCTCAGAGAGCGCTGTCTCTGCTGATGGATTTATCTGCGGGATACTAGCTATCTCTGTGACAGATCTTCCCCCTGGCTTGTATCTAGAAGGACTGTGGACTCCTGCTTTTTGCCTTGATGTTGCAGCAAGTTTGATTAATGCCTGTTCCTGTTCTGCCATCCATTCAAGTATCTGAAAACACATGTTCGGTGTGAATCCACTATGGAATAATTGCTTAATGTTGTTGACGAAACTCTTCAGCAGTAGGTTTCGGGTAATTAACATCCAATATTTCATCGAGGTTCTGTTCATTACCAGAATGTTACACCTAAACAGAGCGAGAAGGTTCAGCTTGTACAAACAAAACAAGATGATTATTGGTGTGGACAGAAATCGGCTTATGCCTTCAGCCAATGGTTCGTGGGCACCATCCACCAAGAAATAAAGGATGTATTGATTTGCAGTCACAAAGGTATTTCGTGAAGCAGGCTTAATGGTTGGGGAGTAAAATTAACCAAACATTTAACACAATAGCCTTGTGAGCAGGTGTTAGGTCAGGAGACCAAAGATTTGGTCCAAAGGGAAGAAGTCTATCTTAAAGAATACGCAAGGAACTGCAGGTGCCAGTTTACATTAAAAAAGACACAAAGTGCTGGAATAACTCAGCAATCATCCTATCACAACCAGAGAACAGTGCTGAACTACTATCCACCTCATTGGTGACCCTCGGACTATCCTTGATTGGACTTTACTGGCTTTACCTTGCACCAAACGTTATTTTTTAGATTTTTTTTTAGATTTTAGAGAAACAGGCCCTTCGGCCCACCGAGTCCGCGCCGCCCAGCGATCCCCGCACATTAACACTATCCTACACACACTAGGGACAATTTTTACATTTACCTAGTCAATTAACCTACATACCTGTACGTCTTTGGAGTGTGGGAGGAAACCGAAGATTTCGGAGAAAACCCACGCAGGTCACGGGGAGAACGTACAAACTCCGTACAGACGGCGCCCGTAGTCAGGATCGAACCTGAATCTCCGGCGCTGCATTCGCTGTAAGGCAGCAACTCTACCGCTGCGCCACCGTGCCGCCATTCCCTTATCCTGTATATGTACACTGTAACAGCTCGATGGTAATCGTGTATTGGCTTTCCGCTGACTGGATAACACGCAACAAAAGCTTTTCACTGTACCTCGGTACACGTAACAATGAGCTAAACTGTGGTCAGGCAGCATCTCTGGCCAACATGGATAGGCCCACATACCAAACATGCACTGATGAGCTTAATTAGCAACTATTCATTGCCCTTGGTGGGTAGATGTTGGAATTGGGGTATATCAATGTGGGGGGTATCGATAGGTATTGGGAAAGAGAATAAGCTACAGGGAAATTAATGGGGGAATGGGACTGATGTGACACCAAAGATCTGATGGGCTGAATGTTTCATTGTTTCTCACTGTATCTCTAAATTAAACGAAAGTTTCTGTTACCTACGGTTAGCCAGCGGTTAAACTAAACTAAACAAAACATCTGGTTCCCTCACACATTGCAAAGAGGTGTGGGTTTGTAGGGTAATTTGACCCTATGTAAATTGCCCCTGAGTGTGCAGAGAGTGGATGAGGAAATGGGAGAACATAGAACCAGTGTGAGCGGGTGATTGATGTCGTCATGCGTTCCGAAGAAGGGTCTCGACCCGAAACGTCACCCATTCCTTCTCTCCAGAGATGCTGCCTGTCCCACTGAGTTATTCCGGTATATTGTGTCCGCCATCATGGACTCAGTGGGCCGAAGGGCCTGTTTCCATGGTGCATTTCTACACTAAATTCACGGTGGCGCGGCGGTAGAGTTGCTGCCTTACAGCGAATGCAGCGCCGGAGACCCGGGTTCGATCCTGACTACGGGTGCTGTCTGTACAGAGTTTGTACGTTCTCCCCGTGACCTGCGTGGGTTTTCTCCGAGATCTTCGTTTTCCTCCCACACTCCAAAGACGTACAGGTATGTAGGTTAATTGGCTGGGCAAATGTAAAAATTAAAAAAAATTGTCCCTAGTAGGTGTATTTATTTTTTCATATTTTTCATATTTCAGATACAGCGCAGAAACAGGCCTTTTCGGCCCACCAAGTCCGCACCGCCCAGCGATCCCCGCACATTAACACTATCCTACACACACTAGGGACAAGTTTTTACATTTACCCAGTCAATTAACCTACATACCTGTATGTCTTTGGAGTGTGGGAGGAAACCGAAGATCTCGGAGAAAACCCACGCAGGTCACGGGGAGAACGTACAAACTCCTTACAGTGCAGCGCCCGTAGTCAGGATCGAACCTGAGTCTCCGGCGCTGCATTCGCTGTAAGGCAGCAACTCTACCGCTGCGCCACCGTGCCGCCCACTGCGCCACCGGGCCGCCCACTAGGATAGTGTTGGTGTGCGGGGATCGCTGGGGGGGCACGGACCCGGTGGGCCGAAGGGCCTGTTTCTGCGCTGTATCTCTAAATCTAAATCTAAAATCTAAATTGCTAAACTAAGATGCGGGAAAGGGCTTAGAGAAGCAGTCTGGGGCTTCGGTAATCCGGTGACAGGAATGGGTTAAGAGTTGCTGGGCCTCTGTTTGCTGTTGTGCTGCTGATATTGCTTTGCTTCACACTGCTCTCCCACCCCCCCCCCCCCCCCCCCACCTCCCTCCCACCTCCCCTCCACCCCCCCCCCCCCCCTTCTTCTCACTACCTCACATACAATGCAAGGAACAATGCATCAAATTCACATAAGCAATATTCAGGAGCTGCATTCAGCGAAGGAAATCCACAAAGTGATTTGTCAGCTTGATGTTCCAGTGGTAAAATTATTCACCTCATTTCTGCTTTGTTCTGCTGCGGGAGTTGACACTAATAATGTGACTGCTCCATCTTTTTGCTTAGGTGCGAGCCTGGTTTGGGAACAAGACCGCCAGAGATTGCTGCGAATTGTGGACGCAGCCCTGACCATCACACAAAAGCAACCTCCCTTCCACTGACTCCATCTACACCTCACGCTGCCTCGGCAAGGCCAACAGCATAATCAAGGACCAGTCGCACCCCGGCCACTCCCTCTTCTCCCCTCTCCCATCGGGCAAAAGGTACAGAAGTGTGAAAACGCACACCTCCAGATTCAGGGGCAGTTTCTTCCCGGCTGTTATCAGGCAACTGAACCATCCCACCACAACCAGAGAGCAGTGCTGAACTACTGTAAAGAGGAAGCGCCAAGATTCCTAGGCTTGGTCAACATCACGATGAGGCAATAGACAATAGACAATAGGTGCAGTAGGAGGTCATTCGGCCCTTTGAGCCAGCACCGCCATTCAATGTGATCATGGCTGGTCATTCTCAATCAGTACCCCAATTCCTGCCTTCTCCCCATACCCCCTGACTCCACTATCATTAAGAGCTCTATCCAGCTCTCTCTTGAAAGCATCTAGAGAATTGGCCTCCACTGCCTTCTGAGGCAGAGAGTTCCACAGATTCACAACTCTCTGACTGAAAAAGTTTTTCCTCATCTCAGTTCTAAATGGCCTACCCCTTATTCTTAAACTGTGGCCCCTTTTTCTGGACTCCCCCAACATTGGGAACATGTTTCCTGCCTCTAACGTGTCTAACCCCTAAATAATCTTATATGTTTCGATAAGATCTCCTCTCATCCTTCTGAATTCCAGGCAGTGTGGAATCTCTTCAAAACCAGTCTCACCAAGGAGACCAATCTCTGGAATGCGCTTCCCTGGAGTTTAGATCTCTGGTGGGTTTTCAAGACGAGGAAAGATAAAGTTTTGAAAGATTGGCAAACTGAGGGCAATGGGGAAATGAGGCCGTGTGTAGGAAGGAACTGCAGATACTGGTTTAAACTGAAGATAGTCACAAAAATCTGGAGTAACTCAGTGGGACAGGCAGCATCTCTGGAGAGAAGGAATGGGTGACGTTTCGGGTCGAGACCCTTCTTCAGACTGACCCGAAACGTCACCCATTCCTTCTCTCCAGAGATGCTGCCTGTGCCGTTGAGTTACTCCAGCATTTTGTGTCTATCTTCGTGGACATGGAGCAGATAAGCCATGGTCGTGTTGGATGGCAGGGGCTGGCTTGAAGGGCCGAGTGGCCTTTTCCAGCTCCTATGTTCCAATGTTATGCCCCCATCTTCGCACTCTCCCTCTCCCCATTTGTCCCCCTTCTCCCACCAGTTGCCCTTCAGATCCTGTTCCCCTCTCTGCCACAGATTGCGCCCATTTTGCCGCCCCTTTGGGAAAAGCACTGAGATGTTTTTTGGTGTCGAAGCCATTAGTTGGAGCTGTTATACTGTTATCGTTATAAATAACCCAAGTTAATCAGAAAACCTTTGGGCCAAATAGGTTAAAAACAACATCTCAGAACATGGTACTGATTTAACATTTCCCCTGGGAGGCAAGAAAGTGCATCCAAATTCACCGACTGATGGATTGAGGCTTATGAGCGGCATGTTAAATTAAGGTCTCAGTTTGTCACAGAATAGCGTGCAGCTCTATCCTGAAGCTCCGTCTTGTCCAAAGTGACACCTTCACCCAGGAATGGGAGTGGGAATGGGAATGGGAATGGGAATGGGAATGGGAATGGGAATGGGAGTGGGAATGGGAATGGGAATGGGAATGGGAATGGGAATGGGAATGGGAATGGGAATGGTAATGGGAATGGGAGTGGGAGTGGGAGTGGGAATGGGAGTGGGAGTGGGAGTGGGAGTGGGAGTGGGAGTGAGAGTGGGAATGGGAATGGGAATGGGAATGGGAATGGGAATGGGAATGGGAATGGGAATGGGAATGGGAGTGGGAGTGGGAGTGGGAGTGGGAGTGGGAATGGGAATGGGAATGGGAGTGGGAGTGGGAGTGGGAGTGGGAATGGGAATGGGAATGGGAATGGGAATGGGAATGGGAATGGGAATGGGAATGGGAATGGGAATGGGAATGGGAATGGGAGTGGGAATGGGGATGGGAAGGGGAGTGAGAATGGGAATGGGAATGGGAATGGGAATGGGAATGGGAATGGGAATAGGAATGGGAATGGGAATGGGAATGGAAGTGGGAGTGGGAATGGGGATGGGAATGGGAATGGGAATGGGAATGGGAATGTGCAGAAAGGAACTGCAGATGCTGGTTTAAACCGAAGATAGACACACAAAATGCTGGAGTAACTCAGTGGGACGGGCAGACTCCCTGGAGAAAAAGGAATAGGTGATGTTTCGGGTCGAGACCCTTCTTCAGACTGAGTGTCAGGGGAGAGGGAAACGAGAGATACGGATGGTGATATAGAGAGATGCGGAACAAATGAATGACTTTTTTGCATCATTGCTTCCACCCGTCCACTCTCCCCATCTTCACCAGCTGGCACGCACTCCAAAGATTGACGCGAGATGCTGGAGGAACTCAACAGATCAGGCAGCCCCTGGAGAAAAGGATTAGGTTTTTGGGTCAGAATCGTTCTTACATACACACTCCCCATGGTCAGTCCCAAGGGTAACATGGGGAAGTTGGAAAGGGGAGGGGGGGGAGAGGGTTTTCACCCAGAGGGTGTTTGGTACATGGAACTGCCAGAGGGGGTAAACATAGAAACATGGAAACATAGAAAATAGGTGCAGGAGTAGGCCACTCAGCCCTTCGAACCAGCACCGCCATTCAATATGATCATGGCTGATCATCCACAATCAGTACCCAGTTCCTGCTTTCTCCCCATATCCCTTGATTCCGTTAGCCCAAAGAGCTAAATCTAACTCTCTCTTGAATACATCAGTAGTTGAGGCGAGTAATATAACAACATTTAAAAGACATTTGGATAGGAAAGGTTGAAAAGGATACGGGCCAAATGTGAGCAGATGGGACTAGTGCAGATGGGGCACTTTGGTCGGAATGGGAAAGTTGGGCCGAAGCACCAGTTTCCATGTTGTGTGGGTCCATGACTCTAAGGGAAGTTCATCAAGGCATTGGAATTTAGAAGGATGAGAGGAGATCTTATCGAAACGTACAAGATTATTAAGGGGTTGGACACGTTAGAGGCAGGAAACATGTTCCCAATGTTGGGGGAGTCCAGAACCAGGGGCCACAGTTTAAGAATAAGGGGTAGGCCATTTAGAACGGAGATGAGGAAAAACGTTTTCAGTCAGAGAGTTGTGAATCTGTGGAATTCTCTGCCTCAGAAGGCAGTGGAGGCCAATTCTCTGAATGCATTCAAGAGAGAGCTGGATAGAGCTCTTAAGGATAGTGGAGTCAGGGGGTATGGAGAGAAGGCAGGAACGGGGTACTGATTGAGAATGATCAGCCATGATCACATTGAATGGCGGTGCTGGCTCGAAGGGCCGAATGGCCTCCTCCTGCACCTATTGTCTATTGTCTATTGTCTATTGTCTATTGCCTGATTTGGTGAACTTCAGTTATTGAAGGAGTAGATGGGCTGAACTTGGAGCAATGGAGGCATCAGGGTGACACCTGAGAGAGCTTTATTAGACATCGAGAGACCCGCTCTCCCTAGGACCACATGGGTTTCCACCAGGGGCTCAGGTTTCCTCACACGTCCCAAAGATGAGTGGGTTTTGTAGGTTAATTGGCCTCTGTACATCGCCCACAGTGTGTGGGTCATAAGGTCTTACATTCATACGTGATAGGAGGAGAATGAGGCCATTATGTGTGTATGTGTGTGCCTGAATGTGTGTGCATATGCGTGTGCGTGTGCGTGTGCGTGTGTGTATCTCCTAGGTCCCAGACTGCGTGCCCTCTTGCTCTCTAGTCCAATGAGAAGTTACCATCTAATCCTGGACGATACTTGAAGGGTATATTTATAATGTTGATATGAATAATGTATTGATTAATTATTCTAATTAGTCCTCATTTCCACATGCTAATTCTTTTAATTAGAAAGTAGACTTTTTTCTCAGTGCAAATAAACAGAGTCATTCTGATAAACAGCTAATGCCTGCAGCAGTCCCATTGCGTTAATGCCTTTCCTGATTGCAACTTCCATGGAGAACAGGAGATGGTGTTTCATTACCAAGGTGCAGGGACCAGTTCTACTTTTCTGGACATCATCGAGGTTGGAAGTGACTGGATGTGAGCTGGTGATGAATGGTCGGCACGGTGGCGCAGCGGTAGAGTTGCTGCCTTACAGCGAATGCAGCGCCGGAGACTCAGGTTCGATCCCGACTACGGGCGCCATCTGTACGGAGTTTGTACGTTCTTCCCGTGACCTGCGTGGGTTTTTCTCCGAGATCTTCGGTTTCCTCCCACACTCCAAAGACGTACAGGTATGTAGGTTAATTGGCTGGGCAAATGTTAAAAATTGTCCCAATAGTGTTAATGTGCGGGGATCGCTGGGCGGCACGGACCCGGTGGGCCGAAGGGCCTGTTTCCGCGCTGTATCTCTAAATCTAAATCTAAAATCTAAACACTTGGTCCTTCAGTGTTGAGAAGCTTGGACAAAGACTGGTTTGACGTCACTAGATTGGAGGTTGTCCAAACAGGGCACGAGAATTCAGGTGAAGTGGAAAGATTTAATAGGAATCTGAGGGGTAACCTTTCACACAAAAGGTAGTGGGTGAATGGAACGAGCTGCCAGAGGAGGTAGTTGAGGCTGGGACTATCACAAAGTTTAAGGAACAATTAGACGGGTACATGGATAGGACAGGTTTGGAGGGATATGGGCCAAACGCAGACAGGTGGGACTAGTGTAGCTGGGGCATGTTGGTCGGAGTGGACAAGTTGGGCTGCAGTGACTGTTTCCACACTGTATCACTCTATGACTCTATGGCTATGAAGTGCCGAAGGGTTGGAGATCGTTGAACAAAGAAAGAGGGTGGCAGGGTGAGAGAAAAGAAGGTAGGGTCTGAAGAAGGGTCTCGACCTGAAACGTCACCCATTCCTTCTCTCCAGAGATGCTGCCTGACCCGCTGAGTTACTCCAGCACTTTGTGTCTACCTTCGAGACATTTGATGAACCTGCTCCTGGGATGGAGGTGATTTATAGCACAGACTAAGTAGCATTTTGTTTTATTTTTGCTTGTTAAGGGCTTGTTAAAGCAACAATCAATACCAAATCTTCAAATTTATTCATTGTTACTTTTGCATGAAAGTTATTGGGTTTGACCTCTGGCAACGAGGCAGTGATTGGAGACTGATACAGGCCCAGGAGGGTTGGAGAAGAGGAACTTGACTCTTCGAGCATCTTGGCAGCCGTGAGGAGGTAAGAGAGGTTTGGACCTTAGAGATATAGCACGGAAACAGGACCATCGGCTCACCGAGTCCTTGCCGACCGGCGATCCCCGCACACTAACACCCCCCCACACACACTGTGGACAACTCACACTTTTACCGAAGCCAATTAACCTACAAACCTGCGCGTTTTTGGAGGGTGGGAGGAAACCAGAGCACCAGGAGAAAACCCACGCAGGTCACAGGGAGAACGTACAGCGAGCACCCATAGTCAGGATCAATCCGGGTCTCTGGTAGACAGATACATGGATTTGACAGGTTTAGTGGGATATGGGCCAAATGCAGGCAGGTGGGACTAGTGGTGGATGGGACATGTTGGTCAGGCAGCAGCTCTACCATTGCGCCATTGTGCCACCTCTTCTCGTAGGGTCTTGTACCTCAATGGTCCAAACTTGACTCTGATCAAAGCAGACCATGATCATGGTGACCTTTCCCAGACCCAACAATGAACCATTCTACATGTTCTTGATCAACATCTACTTTGATCTGCTGTCTTCACATCTCACCCTTCCATACCTCTAGTCTCCACCTCCCCTGACTCTCGGTCTGAAGAAGGGTCTCGACCTGAAACGTCACCCATTTCTTCTGTCCACAGATGCTGCCTGTCCCGTTTCGTTTAGTTTCGTTTGGTTTATTAATGTAACGTGAGCCGATATTTTAGTTTGGAGACACTAACAGCACATTAACATTATCCTACGTACACTAGGAGTAATTTACATTTTATTCTAAGCCACTTAGCATACAAACCTTGTACGTCTTTGGAGTGTGGGAGGAAACTGAAAATCTCGGAGAAAACCCACGCAGGTCACGGGGAGAGCGTACAGTCGGCACCCGCATTCGGGATGGAACCCGGGTCTCTGGCGCTGCGAGGCAGCAACTCTACCGCTGCGCCAACGTTAGTTACTCCAGCATTTTGTGTCTACCTTCGGGGTAAATCAGCATCTGCAGTTCCTTCCTCCGCATGAGTTGAGCCACTGTTTTTTTTTAATAAGGTGGTCCTTTTTCTCAACGCGTTGGGAGATGGCTGCTGCAGTAACATACTCAGGCTGGCAATGTGATGAGGACTCATTATGTAAAACAGCTTCCTTCCCTTTGCAGTTTCAGGGCGACAGGATAAGATTGATTACTGGGCCATTTGCCTTTCAGAAACAAGTTGCAGGAAAGTTTTATTGCTGTGTTTATCTCGATGGGGCCCTGTATTAGGTCTGGTTGGCTGGAAGTATTCACCCACATCATTTATTTCTGGTGCACTCCAGGCTCAGTATACTTTGTCATATCCGTATGTGTAGCAAAGACTGGTAAAGACCTCAGGGAATCCCTTGTACATAAAGTTTGGGAAACTGATATTGAATAATCGCAGAAATTGGTCTCACATCACAGTCAGTGTCATATGGTCACAGTGTTGTGGTCACTGTGTCACAGTTATGCAGCTCAGAAGCAGGCCCTTTGGCCCACTGATTAGGGGTGCAAACTATCTCACTCCCAAATAAGGGACAAGGTGACGTCACTGCCCCGCGCCCCACGTGACCTCACCCAGCCAGCGGCCACGTGCTCCCGCTCCACCAATGGCAGCCACCCGGGCCGGGAGGCGGGTTGCTACGCAACCTCGGTTAGGCGGCGCCCGGGCCTCCGGACCTACAGTGTCCGGACCTACACTGTCAGGGCCTACGTTATCCGGGCCTACACTGTCCGGGCCTACACTCTCCGGACCTACATTATCCGGAACTACACTGTCCGGACCTACACTGTCCGGGCCTACACTCTCCGGACCTACACTGTCCGGGCCTACACTCTCCGGACCTACACTGTCCGGGCCTACACTCTCCGGACCTACATTATCCGGGCCTACACTGTCTGGGCCTACACTGTCTGGGCCTACACAGACTGGGCCTACACTGTCCGGACCTACACTGTCCGGGCCTACACAGTCTGGGCCTACACTGTCCGGACCTACACTGTCCGGGCCTACACTGTCCAGACCTACATTATCCGGGCCTACACTGTCCGGGCCTGCAGCGCCCCAAGGGCCTAATATGAGATAAAGGGCGGTCCCGTACAGGACAAACCAATTTAGCCCAAAATACGGGATGTCCCGGCTAATACGCAACAGTTGGCAACCCTAGTCTGGGCTATATGTTTGTGATCAGAGAGTGAGGAAATAAAGCCTGGTTTCTGGGCATGGGTTTGGTAACTGTGGCTTCAGGCAACCTGATGATCCACTGACACCTCAGGGGATGTCTGCAGTGTCTCCTCATCCATCTTCAATGCCTTTTCATCTTTCCCTTCTTGTCCTGGCCTCCTCGGTCTCACATGCATTATTTCTCAGTACTGTTGTTGCACATATCCTCCGCGCTCTGAGATTTGAGCTGATCGGGGAGGAACAGAAGGAGATAAGAGGTCGGAACACGAGCAGAAGACATGGGCCCTTTGAGCACAGCTATTCAGTCCATCAGGTCCATCCTGTTGGCATCACACAGACCAGACTCCCTACCACTGACTCCATCTACAACAGGCTGTGGAGGCCAAGTCACTGGGAATTTTTAAGGCAGAGATAGATAGATTCTTGATTAGTGCGGGTGTCAGGAGTTATGGGGAGAAGGCAGGAGAATGGGGTTAGGAGGGGAAGATAGATTAGCCATGATTGAATGGCAGAGTAGACTCGATGGGCCGAATGGCCTTCTTCTGCTCCAATGACTAAGAAACATTAACTTATACCCTTGTACCTTTCTCCAGTCTTGATCAAATATCATTTCAGTCCCTTGGTGTTGAAATGCCTATTGATTTCAGCCTTGAATATAGCCAGTGGCCTACTCAAGTATAGATTTACAGGCCTTCACGTGGAGAAATTCCATCTCATGCCATCTCTTAAAGGCCAACAATGAATCTATTTAGTGTGTAGAGATGACCTGCGCTCCAGAGATGCTGCCTGACCTGCTGAGTTACTCCAGCACTTTGTGTTTCCTTTTTCTCGTTGGTTGGTTACTTGGGGAGGATTGGTGGCAGTAGATTTGGGCCGTGTTGAACTAGAATAGGTTACAGGGGGATATATTTGGTTTAATTGAGAGAAACGGAGTGGAATCAGGCCCTTCGGCCCACCAAGTCCATGCTGACCAATGTTCACCCATTCACACTAGTTCTATGTCACCCCCCCTTTCTTTTTTTAAATTTTTAATTTTTTAAAGCATATGTACAAATAATAATAATAAACGACAAACTGGTTATAGAGTTCTTACATAGCTTCAATGTTTAAATTTTTAAAGAAAAAATAAAGATGAAAAGAGACTGAAAAAAAAGACTATAAACTAATGGAGAGAAAGCAAAGAAAAAAGAGAATTACAAATATAAACATTATGGGGATAGATGCGGGAGTTAGTGAGTATAGTTGTACATCCAACCCTAAACTCAAGTTTTAACTTTAGTTTTAAATTTTAGTTTTGTGACTAACCCATTTACTTTTTTAAAAATTCAATAAATGGAGACCATATTTTAAAAAATAAATCTGGTTTGTCAATTAAGGCAAACCTGTCCTCCTACTTTCTCATCCACTCCTTACACACATTTACGCAATTTACAGCAGCCATTTAACTTACAAATTGAAGAAGGGTCTCGACCCGAAACGTCACCCATTCCTTCTCTCCAAAGATGCTGCCTGTCCCGCTGAGTTACTCCAGCTTTTTTGTGTCTACCTTCGACTTTCAAACCAGAACTCTTTTGGGATGTGGGAGGAAACCGGAGCGACCGAAGGAAACCCACGCGGTCACGGGGAGAACGTGCAAACTCCACACGGGCAGCACCCGAGGTCAGGATCGAACCCGAGTCCATGGCGCTGTTTGAGGCAGCAGCTCTACCCACTGCACCACTGTGCTGCGCCCTTGTGAATTAGATGAGTTTGCAGGAAGATAGATGGAGTAATGGTGTTGATAGGCTTGAGCTGAGAGCTGACATCGGCCTGATGGGCCAAATGGCCTGTTTCTACATCATGAGGAAGCATGATGAAATTATTCAGACTGAGGAAACGGTTTCCCAATGCATTCCAAATCTATAAACAACTTTCAATAAAATCTTCTGAACTCAATGGATATGGGATATCTCTGCTCACCTTCCTATCACGTGGATTTTCTTCAATGAATCCATGGTTTATTACCTCCAGAATAAATATATTCCTTTTTTGGAAGCAAAATTGCACAGAGGTGTAATCTTACAAAGGCAGACGTCATTACATTTTTACTCCTACCTTTCTTACGGTTAAAAAGCATTATGTTATTTCCCCTCCGATTTGCTTGTCAAATCTTCATGTTAAGCTTCTACAGTTAAACTCACCAATGTATTTATTGGTTTTTTTTCTCTGTAAATTCATTCCTCTGTTCTTCTTTCCAAAAAGAATAATTTTCACACGTTTAATTTCCCATTCCGTCTGCAAACCTCTTTTGCAGATTCTACGCACGCTCCTAGCAGTTCCCTTTTCTGCCTGGGCTTTGCATGGGAAGTAATCTCGGATACAATACACACTGTGATTTGATCGTCAGTCATATAGATCGATCATGAGCCCAGCACGGATCCCTGCGAAATTCCACTCCTGACACTGAATTGAAGAAAGGTGTAGGAAGTAACTGCAGATGTTGGCTTACACCGAAGAAAGACACAAAACATATAAGATTATTAAGGGATTGGACACGTTAGAGGCAGGAAACATGTTCCCAGTGTTGGGGGAGTCCAGAACCAGTTGCCACAGTTTAAGAATAAGGGGTAGGCCATTTAGAAGGGAGATGAGGAAAAAGCTTTCCACTCAGAGAGTTATAAATCTGTGGAATTCTCTGCCTCAGAAAGCAATGGAGGCCAATTCTCTGGATGCTTTCAAGAGAGAGCCAGATAGAGCTCTTAATGATAGCGGAGTCAGGGGGTATGGGGAGAAGGCAGGAACGGGCTACTGATTGAGAATGATCAGCCATGATCACATTGAATGGCTGTGCTGGCTCGAAGGGCCGAATGACCTCCTCCTGCACCTATTGTCTATTTTCTATTGTAAAATGCTGGAGTAATTCAGCGGGACAGGCAGCATCTCTGGAGAGAAGGAATGGGTGATGTTTGGAGTCGAGGCCCCTCTTCAGACTAAGAGTGGGGGGAGGCAGGCCCAGAGATATGGAGGGGTAAGGTGTGAAAACACAGATCAAAGGGGACGATGCTCAAGGAAAGTAGAATGGTTCATTGTTAGCTGAGGGGAAGGTCACAACGAGGCATGCAATGGTGGCCAATTAGGAAAAGGGGAGATGCAACGTGACCTGGGTGTCATGGTGCACCAGTCATTGAAAGCAAGTGTGCAGGTGCAGCAGGCAGTGAAGAAAGCAAATGGTATGTTAGCATTCATAGCAAGAGGATTTGAGTATAGGAGCAGGGAGGTTCTGCTGCAGTTGTACAGGGCCTTGGTGAGACCGCACCTGGAGTATTGTGTACAGTTTTGGTCTCCTAATCTGAGGAAAGACATTCTAGCCTTAGAGGGAGTACAGAGAAGGTTCGCCAGATTGATTCCTGGGATGGCAGGACTTTCATATGAAGAAAGACTGGATAGACTAGGCTTGTACTCGCTGGGATTTAGAAGATTGAGGGGGGATCTTATAGAAACTTGCAAAATTCTTAAGGGGTTGGACAGGCTAGATGCAGGAAGATTGTTCCCGATGTTGGGGAAGTCCAGAACAAGGGGTCACAGTTTAAGGATAAGGGGGAAGTCTTTTAGGACCGAGATGAGAAAGTTTTTTTCACACAGAGAGTGGTGAATCTGTGGAATTCTCTGCCACAGAAGGTAGTTGAGGCCAGTTCATTGGCTATATTTAAGAGGGAGTTAGATGTGGCCCTTGTGGCTAAAGGGATCAGGGGGTATGGAGAGAAGGCAGGTACGGGATACTGAGTTGGATGATCAGCCATGATCACATTGAATGGCGGTGCAGGCTCGAAGGGCCGAATGGCCTACTCCTGCACCTATTTTCTATGTTTCTATGGAACTAGACTGGAACTGAACTGAACTGAACTGCATTAATCTGAACTGAATTAAACTAAACTAATAAAACCTATACCTAAACCACAGAACTCATATTCTGCTCATCTCAGTAACCATGTCACAAGGAGAGTTTTTGTGCCATTTTGTCAACTCATATTGTTTCGGAACAAGATTCCGGGCAAGGACATCAAAATAATCTTCGCAAATAAAAAAAAGTTTTCTTGGCAGAAGAGAAAATTGCCAGGCCAGCAGAATAGGGTGATGTTTCAGTGTTTAAAAAAAACATATTTACGAGGGCGTAATTGGCCGCCTTTTCGAGTGGTCCTAGGCTTCATTAAAACTGAATGAACATCAGGGCTATTTTCTTCCCGTCTTGTGGGTGATGTACGAGCCAGTTAGTAATCTTCTCCCGAAATGGAGCGGTCCACAGTGAATCTGCAATGGAGACATACTGAATATTTAAAAATATATAGTCAGTGACCCCAACCATAAGTATCGCGGCTGGCTCTGCAATTGCTGGGTTATTAGGCAGATTAATAGGATGGACGTCACTTTATAACCTTTCAGAGTTGTACCCGAGGCAGCTGTACGGAGACAACTTTCCCTTCTAACAACGTGGCATCTGTCCTTAGTGCGGACACAAAGGGTGGAGGGTGTATGGAACTGAAGATCGCAACGACTCAATGAGACTTGATTGTCACATCTACCTGCCTGAAAGTGTAATTCTTTGCTTTTGCATACAGTCTGGTAAAATCACACAGCAGACCTCACCTGGGCAATACAATACAATACAATACAATATATCTTTATTGTCATTGAACCCAGGGGTACAACGAGATTGGGAATGCGCCTCCCATACGATGCAATAATTTAAGTAATTTAGACAACAGCAACCCAACGAAACAATTGTAACAGTTTTAGACAGGGTAAAGTGCAAGTTGATCTATGCGTTGTGACCATCCGGCTCAGCAGGACCGGTTCATAGCAGCTATGGCCCTGGGGGTGAAGCTGTTCCTGAGTCTGGAGGTGCGGGCGTAGAAGGCCTTGTATCATCTGCCTGATGGAAGGAGTTCGAACAGACTGTTGCAGGGGTGTGAAGAGTCTTTGTGGATGCTGGTGGCTTTTCTGAGGCATCGTGTGTTGTAGATGCCCTCCAAGTCTGGTAGCTGTGTTCCGATGGTCCTCTGAGCTCTATGGACTACCCGCTGAAGAGCTTTCCTTTCTGCCTCCGTGCAGCTGAGGTACCACACAGGGATGCCATGCATTAGGATGCTCTCTATGGTGCAGCGGTAGAAGGTCGTCAGCAGCTGTTGGGGTAGACCAGACTTTTTCAGTGTTCTTAGGTAGAACAGTCTTTGCTGTGCCTTCTTGACCAGCGCAGCAGTGTTATTGGACCATGTTAGGTCCTCCGAAATGTGAGTGCCCAGAAACTTGAAGCTGGACACTCTCTCCACACTGTCCCCGTTGATAGAGATACACACAGTCTGAGTCTGAAGAAGGGTCTTGACCTGAAACATCACCCATTCCTTCTCTCCAGAGATGCTGCCTGTCCCGCTGAGTTACTCCAGCATTTTGTGTCTGTCTTCGATTTAAACCAACATCTGCAGTTCTTTTCTGTAGGAAAACAACTGCAGATGCTGGTACAAATCGAAGGTATCACAAAAAGGAGGGTCTCGACCCGAAACGTCACCCATTCCTTCTCTCCTGAGATGCTGCCTGACCTGCTGAGTTACTCCAACATTTTGTGATACCTGGAGTTCTTTTCTGCTCACCTCAGCAGTAGGTTAGTTTGGTTTAGTTTATTGTCACGTGTACCGAGGTACAGTGAAAAGCTGTTGTTGCGTGCTAACCAGTCAGCAGAAAGACAATATATGATTACAACCGATCTATTCGCAGTGTACAGATACACGATAAGGGAATAACGTTAAGTGCAAGGTAAAGCCAGCAAAGTCCGATCAAGGATAGTCCGAGGGTCACCCATGAGGTAGATAGTAGTTCAGCACTGCTCTCTGGTTGTGGTAGGATGGTTCAGTTGCTTGATAACAATATACAAAGTGACGCCACGTTTCGGGCCCCGACATAGTTTCGACAGTTCTCAGTACAGTCTTATCTTCTCGCAGTGGTGAACCAGGCCTGCCACAGATGGGGCCCGCTCCCGGTCCCTCCTTGTTCTCGGTGGTCTCCCCACGCCTTGTCGCAGCGGTAGAGTTGCTGCCTTACAGCGAATGCAGCGCCGGAGACTCGGGTTCGATCCTGACTACGGGCGCCATCTGTACGGAGTTTGTACGTTCTCCCCGTGACCTGCGTGGGTTTTCTCCGAGATCTCCGGTTTGCTCCCACACTCTAAGGGCATACAGGTTTGTAAGTTAATTGGCTTGGTATAAAATGTAAAATTGTCCCTAGTGTGTGTGTAGGATAGTGTTAGCATGTGGGGATCACTGTTCGGTACGGACATGATGGGCCGAAGGGCCTGTATCTCCAAACTAATCTAGAGAGCAGTCCTGAACTAATATCTACCTCATGGGCGACCCTCAGACTATCTTCGATCGAACTTTGCTGGCTTTACCTTGCACTAAACGTTATTCCCTTATCATGTATCTATACACTGAAGGTATCACAAAATGCTGGAGTAACTCAGCGGGTCAGGCAGCATCTCTGGAGAGAAGGAATGGGTGACATTTCGGGTCGAGACCCTTCTTCTAATCAGTGTATCTATACATTGTGATAGTCCCTCTGTCCCCCTCTTCCCCTCCCCTTCCCAGTTCTCCCTCTATCTTCCTGTCTCCACCTATATCCTTCCTTTGTCCCGCCCCCCTGACATCTGTCTGAAGAAGGGTCTCGACCCGAAACGTCACCCATTCCTTCTCTCAATAGACAATAGACAATAGACAATAGGTGCAGGAGGAAGCTATTCGGCCCTTCGAGCCAGCATCGCCATTCAATGTGATCATGGCTGATCATTCTCAATCAGTACCCCGTTCCTGCCTTCTCCCCATACCCCCTGACTCCGCTATCCTTAAGAGCTCTATCCAGCTCTCTCTTGAATGCATTCAGAGAATTGGCATCCACTGCCTTCTGAGGCAGAGAATTCCACAGATTCACAACTCTCTGACTGAAAAAGTTTTTCCTCATCTCAGTTCTAAATGGCCTACCCCTTATTCTTAAACTGTGGCCCCTTGTTCTGGACTCCCCCAACTTTGGGAACATAATGGGAACTTTCCTGAGATGCTGCCTGACCTGCTGAGTTACTCCAGCATTTTGTGAAATAAATACCTTCGATTTGTACCAGCATCTGCAGTTATTTTCTTATACATTGTGAATGGCTCGTTTGCAATCATGCATTGTCTTTCCGCTGACTGGTTAGCACGCAACATAAGCTGTTCACTGTACCTCGGTACACGTGACAATAAATTAAGTAATGCCACTGTATTCTCCCAGTATTACAGTGGACCAGTGCAACTCCGGGATGATCTGATCTCTGCAAGTATAACACCCAATAACCCACAGCTGACAGCCAATAAGTAACATTATTGACTGGAGTCCTGTTGATCATCCTGCAGGCAGGATCCAATGATGGTTCGCTGGAAGACATCCTTGCGAAATGTCCACAATATAAATCCATCAGGACCTATCTACAGATGCGACATTGTTTATTGAAGTTTTGATATGTGAACTGTTACTGGTGCAAATTGTCTTGGTTGGGGATGTGTCGAAGATCTCGTGAGGCGCTCTGGGATGGACTGGCTGGTCCTAAGAAGGAACCCCGGTCCTTCCAATTCAATTTGGGTGGTCACGGTGGCACAGTGGTAGGTAGAGATGCTGCCTTACAGCGAATGCAGCGCCGGAGACCCAGGTTCGATCCCGACTACGGATGCTGTCATCTGAAGAAGGGTCTCGACCCGAAACGTCACCCATTCCTTCTCTCCCGAGATGCTGCCTGACCCGCTGAGTTACTCCAACATTTTGTGTCTACCCTGGAGTTTGTACGTTCTCCCCGTGACCTGCGTGGGTTTTCTCCGAGATCCTCGGTTTCCTCCCACACTCCAAAGACGTACAGGTTTGTGAGTTAATTGGCTTGGTGTAAATATAAAGATTGTCCCTATTGGGTGTAGGATAGTGTTAAGGTGCGGGGATCGCTGGTCGGCACGGACCCGGTGGGCCGAAAGGGCCTGTTTCCGCGCTGTATCTCTAAACGGAACTAAACAAAATATTACAAGGAGGCCGGAGTTGGCTTTAAGGTGGATATTTACAATACGATACAATACGATACGATAGAACTTTATTTATCCCAGGAGGGAAATTGATCTGCCAACAGTCATGAAACACAAGATACATGAAACATGAAATTTTAGGTAATGAGTGGGAAGTCCAGGATTGGGGATGTGTAAAGATTGGGGGGAAGGGGGGAGTCAGTCTCAGTTTCAGTCTACCCCACGACAGAAGGGGGAGGAGTTGTACGGTTTGAGAGCCACAGGGAAGAAGGATCTCCTGTGGTGTTCTGTGTTGCATCTTGGTGGGACCAGTCTGTTGCTGAAGGTGCTCCTCAGGTTGGCCAGTGTGTCACGGAGGGGGTGAGCTGGATTGTCCAGGATGCTCCGCTGTTTGAGGAGCATCCTCCCCTCCCATGAATCCAACCCCACCCCCCCCCCCCAGGATTTGATTTTCGGCTCGGACCGAGTTTCAATTTCCTTAGACATAACTCCAAGGAGTCTATTTGGAGATGACTTTTAGCGGGTCGTGTTTCAGTGGAGCTGGGAGCCGGCCCCATGACTCATAGCCAGGGGCAGAGAAACACCCTGCCACAACAACGCCAACAAAGACAAATTGCATTTATATAGTGCCGGTAATGTAACAAAACGGGCTTCAAGGGAGCAATTCCGGCACAAGCCCTGATACCAAGCTGTGCGAGATGATATTAAAAAAGGTGGCGGAGAGCTTAGTCAAAGAGAGAGATGGAGAGATGTTATTTTCTTAGAAGGAAGGGAGGGGGTGAAAGGGTGAGAAAGCTGAGAGAGGGAATAACAGACGGCGGCACGGTGGCGCAGCGGTAGAGTTGCTGCCTTACAGCGAATGCAGCGCCGGAGACTCGGGTTCGATCCTGACTACGGGCGCCGTCTGTACGGAGTTTGTACGTTCTCCCCGTGACCTGCGTGGGTTTTCTCCGAGATCTTCGGTTTCCTCCCACACTCCAAAGACGTACAGGTTTGTAGGTTAATTGACTGGGTAAAATGTTTTTTAAAAATTGTCCCTAGTGTGTGTAGGATAGTGTTAGTGTGCGGGGATCGCTGGGCGGCGCAGACTCGGTGGGCCGAAGGGCCTGTTTCCACACTGTATCTCTAAAAAATCTTAAAAATCTAATACCTTGTAGAGGGCAGTGTCATATAATAACCATCTAACCATATAACAACTACAGCATGGAAACAGGCCCGTTCGGCCCTACCAGTCCACGCCGACCACTCTCTCTGACCTAATCTCATCTACCTGCACTCAGACCATAACCCTCTAATCCCCTCTTATCCATATACCTATCCAATTTACTCTTAAATAATAAAATCGAGCCAGCCTCCACCACTTCCACCGGAAGCCCATTCCATACAGCCACCACCCTCTGAGTAAAGAAGTTACCCCTCATGTTACCCCTAAATTTTTGTCCCTCAATTCTGAAGCTATGTCCCCTTGTTGGAATCTTCCCCACTCTATGCCTACAAGTTCATCAGTCATAGGTCATAAGAGCTGAATACAGGCCATTCGGCCCATCAAGTCGACTCCGCCATTCAATCATGGCTGATCTATCTCTCCCTCCTAACCCCATTCTCCTGCCTTCTCCCCATAACCCCCGACACACGCACTAATCAAGAATCTATCTATCTCAGCCTTAAAAATGCCCAATGGCCTTTGGCCTCCACAGCCCTCTGTGGCAAAGAATTCCATGGATTCACCACCCTCTGACTAAGGAAATTCCTCCTCATCTTTCTAAAGGTATGTCTGAGGTATTCTGAGGGTGTGCCCGCTGACCCTAGACTCTCCCACTCTCCAACATCCTCTCCACATCCACTCTATCCATGCCTTTTACTGTTCGGTGAGATTCAATGAGCTACCCGCTCATCCTTCTAAACGCAGCACAGGCCCAGTGCCTTCAAACGCCCATCGTACGTTAACCCCCAATCAGTCCTGGGTTCATTCTCACAAACCTCCTCACCACCCACCCCCCCCCCCCCCCCCCCCCCCCCACTGACAGATTCTTGATTAGCACGGGTGTCAGGTGCTTTAGGGAGAAGGCAGGAGAATGGGGTTGAGAGCAAAAGTTAGATCAGCCTTGATTGAATGGCGGAGTAGACTCGATGGGCCGAACGGCCTAATTCTGCTCCTATCACTTATGCACAATGTTAGATACAAAGTGCTGGAGTAACTTAGCAGGTCGGCCCGCATCTGTGGAGAAAAAGACTGTGCTAATTGTTAAGCTAGAGGGCAAAGTGTTGGAGTAACTTAGCAGGTCGGCCCGCATCTGTGGAGAAAAAGACTGCGCTAATTGTTAAGCTAGAGGACAGAAAAGCAGCAAATTCAGTATCCATTGTAAATGGTTCAAGGGGAAGGGGAGGGGGAGGGAGGGGAGGGGAAATACAGAAGGACAAAAAGAGAAAAAAGTAACCGTCCGTTTACAGAGTTATCCAGAGAGTTCCATCTGTCCTCACTCTCGGCATCTCCTATCGTTCGGCAATTACTTTTTCTTTTCAAATATTTATCCAATTCCTTTTAAATGCCGCGGAGAGCCTACAATAAATCTTTCCACCGGTATGTCCCAGGTCAAAATGATGCACCCGCATGTGAAGTTTCAACTCAATTCTTTATTTTAATTCGAGGACGAATATTGACCTCCTGTTGATAACTCATGTCCTTTCTCTTAGTCCGTTTCTCAGGATGACTTATTTCCCGTTCGCGTTTAGACTTTCGAGAAGCAGCGCAGAAACAGGCCCTTCGGCCCACCGAAACCACGACGACCTGCGATCCCCGCACACTAACATTATCCCACAGGTGATCGCGCGATTGGAATCATGTATTGTCTCTCAGCTGACTGGTTAGCACGCAACAAAAAAGCTTTTCACTGTACACGTGACAATAAACGAAACTCAATGATTCAGTGGTCCGATGGTCTGATGGTCAATGGCTCAATGGTTTAATGGTTCAATGGTCAATGGTTTAATGGTCAAAAGTTTAATGGTTCAATGGTCAATGGTTTAATGGTCAATGGTCAAATGGTCAATGGTTCAATGGTCAATGGTTTAATGGTTCAATGGTCAATGGTTCAATGGTCAATGGTTTAATGGTCAATGGTCAAATGGTCAATGGTTCAATGGTCAATGGTCAATGGTCAATGGTTTAATGGTCAATGGTCAATGGTCAAATGGTCAATGGTTCAATGGTCAATGGTTTAATGGTTCAATGGTCAATGGTCAATGGTCAATGGTCAATGGTCAATGGTTTAATGGTCAATGGTCAATGGTCAATGGTTCAATGGTTCAATGGTCAATGGTTTAATGGTTCAATGGTCAATGGTCAATGGTCAATGGTCAATGGTTTAATGGTCAATGGTCAATGGTCAATGGTCAATGGTTCAATGGTCAATGGTCAATGGTTCAATGGTCAATTGTTTAATGGTTCAATGGTCAATGGTCAATGGTCAATGGTCAATGGTTTAATGGTCAATGGTCAATGGTCCATAGTTTAATGGTTAATGGTCAAATGGTCAGGTGGTCAATGGTCAGATGGACTGATGGTTCGATGGTTCAATGGTCAATGGTTCAATGGTCAATGGTTTAATGGTTCAATGGTCAATGGTCAATGGTCAATGGTCAATGGTTTAATGGTCAATGGTCAAATGGTCATTGGTTCAATGGTTAATGGTCAAATGGTCAGGTGGTCAATGGTCAGATGGACTGATGGTTCGATGGTTCGATGGTTCAATGGTTCAATGGTCAATGGTCCTTACATAGACACAAAATGCTGGAATAACTCAGGTATCAGTCACGCAAAGTATGCTTTTCATGGGTTTCGGCATCTAGTTTTTTAGTTTAGTTTAGTTCTGAGATACAGTGCGGAAACAGGCCCTTCGGCCCACCGAGTCTGCACACTAACACTATACTACACAAGGGACATTTGTCTACGTTTATACCAAGCCAATTAACCTACAAACCTGCACGTCTTTGGAGTGTGGGAGGAAACTGATGTTCTTGGAGAAAACCCACGCAGGTCACGGGGAGAACGTACAAACTCCGTACAGACAGCGCCCGTGGTCGGGATTGAACCCGGGTCTCTGGCGCTGCAAGCGCTGTAAAGCAGTAACTCTACCGCTGCGCCACCGTGCCCACCCTACTAGCTGATCTCTTCCAATTCCTTTACAAGGGGTCCTGGTCCAGAGCAACATCAATCCCAGTTCCCCTGAAGCCACAGAGTTCACGAATTCACAAGTTATGGGAGTAGAATTAGGCCATTCGGCCCATCGAGTCTACTCCACCATTCAATCATGGCTGATCTCTGTCTCCTAACCCCATTGTCCTGCCTTCTCCCCATAACCCTTGACACCCGTTCTAATCACAAATTTGTCTATCTCTACCTTAAAAATATCCACTGACTTGGCCTCCACAGCCTTCTGTGGCAATGAGTCTCACAGACTAATTACCTTCTGACTAAAGAAGTTCCTCCTCATCTCCTTTCTAAAAGAGCGCCCTTTAATTCTGAGGCTGTGACCTCTGGTCCTAGACTCTCCCACCAGTGGAAACATCCTCTCCACATCCACTCTATCTATTGGCTTTCATTATTAGGTAATTTCAATGAGGTTCCCCCTCAAACTTCTAAACTCCAGCGAGTACAGGCCCAGTGCTGTCAAACGCTCATCATAGGTTAACTTACTCATTCCTGGGATCATTCTCGTGAAACCTCCTCTGGACCCTCTCCAGAGCCAGCACATCCTTCCTCAGATATGGGGCCCAAATTTGCTCACAGTGTTCCAAATGCGGCCTGACCAGCTCCATATAGAGCCTCGTGGGGTTAATATCTCACGAGCCCGTGCTGTATGGTTGCATGGAAACTCCCTCTGATGGCTTCCCTTGAGATAATTACAAAATGGGCTGCCAATCTTTATTTGGAGAGGAGTTGTCAGCAGCATCTAAGATCAATAACTAGTCATGGTTCTGCATCCCAAAACTGACACTCAGACAGCTTCTAGTTCCATGTGCAATGTCAATAAGAACAGGGATGGGAATTCTCTATAGCCCCTCTACACAAAGCCAGTGGTCATGCCTGACGAATAATCATTCCATCTATTGACCTTCCAGTGAGCGCTTGACAATTATCTGTTGAACTGGATCCAACCAAGTGACCCCGAAGAGCAGATCAGCTTGCTTACAATGGAGCAGATGCTAGTTTACACCAAAGACAGACACAAGATGCTGGAGTAACTCAGCGGGACAGGCAGCATCTCCGGAGAGAAGGAATGGGTGTCGTTTTGGGTTGAGACCAAAGATAGAGAAGGCCAGAATAAAATAGGGCTGGCAAAATTCCTCTCGTTAGTAAATATTCTCCAGCCCACAATGGGCTATTATGTTCTCCACCCTTCCTGAGGTCATCTGTTTGCACCCTTGTTTTGTTAGGCCGTGATGGACTGAATGGTCTAATTCTGCCCCTGTGACTTACTGTCTAATGGTTTAATGGTATTTCTCTCTGAATCTGTGAGGCAGCTGTTTTACCAGCTGTGACACAGTGTTGACCCTTATATATCATCCTGAACAGTGGGTATTGAATGGTTTTGTTCAGACATACAGTGTGGAAATAGGCCCTTCGGCCCACCGAGTCCGTGCCGACCAGCGATCACCCCTGTACGCTAGTTCTATCCTACACACACTAGGGACAATTTACAGAAACCAATTAACCTATAAACCTGCACTTCTTTGGAATGTGGGAGGAAACCGGAGCACCTGGAGCAAACCCACGCGGTCACGGGGCGAACGTGCAAACTCCGTACAGACAGTGCCTGTAGTCAGGACCAAACCCGGGTCTCTGGTGCTGTAAGACAACATCTCTGGTGCAGAGGCATTGGGAATTTGGGGGGATTCTTTCCTGTCTTACTCTGTACTCTGTACGGAGTTTGTACGTTCACCCTAGGGAGAAGGAATGGGTGACGTTTCGGGTGGAGACCCTTCTTCAGATTGATGTCAGGGGGGCGGGACAAAGGAAGGATATAGGTGGAGACAGGAAGATAGAGGGAGATCTGGGAAGGAGGAGGGGAAGAGAGGGACAGAGGAACTACCTAAAGTTGGAGAAGTCGATGTTCATACCGCTGGGCTGCAAGCTGCCCAGGCAAAATATGAGGTGCTGTTCCTCCAATTTCCGGTGGGACTCACTATGGCACTGGAGGAGGCCCATGACAGAAAGGTCAGACTGGGAATGGGAGGGGGAGTTGAAGTGCTCGGCCACCGGGAGATCAGTTTTGTTAATGCGGACCGAGCGCAGGTGTTCAGCGAAGCAATCGCCGAGCCTGCGCTTGGTTTCGCCGATGTAAATAAGTTGACATCTAGAGCAGCGGATGCAATAGATGAGGTTGGAGGAGGTGCAGGTGAACCTTTGTCTCACCTGGAAAGACTGTTTGGGTCCTGTTAGGTTTGTAGGCTAATTGGCTTTGGTAGGTTGTAAAATTGTCCCTACAGTGTAGAACAATGTCAGTGTATGGAGTGATATCTAGTCGGCCTGGACTCGGTGGCCCGAAAGGCATGTTTCCCTGCTGCATCTCTAAAGTCTAAAGTAAAAGTCTAATCCCTTCCCAGTTGATATCTGGCAGTGTAAACAAGTCTGTTGTACCAAACGAACACCAACCCTACACTAAACCAATTTAAATCTTCCCACGTTAACATTAATTGCTCCACACCACCCCCCACACAGATTATTCACTGACCCTCAGTCAGAAGAAGGGTCTCGACCTGAAACGTCACCCATTCCTTCTCTCCAGCGATGCTGCCTGTCCCGCTGAGTTACTCCAGCATTTTGTGTCTATCTTCGCTTAGACAATAGACAATAGACAATAGGTGCAGGAGGAGGCCATTCGGCCCTTCGAGCCAGCACCGCCATTCAATGTGATCATGGCTGATTATTCTCAATCAGTACCCCGTTCCTGCCTTCTCCCCATACCCCCTGACTCCGCTATCCTTAAGAGCTCTATCCAACTCTCTCTTGAATGCAGTCAGAGAATTGGCCTCCACTGCCCTCTGAGGTAGAGAATTCCACAGATTCACAACTCTCTGACTGAAAAAGTTTTTCCTCATCTCAGTTCTAAATGGCCTACCCCTTATTCTTAAACTGTGGCCCCTTGTTCTGGACTCCCCCAACATTGGGAACATGTTTCCTGCCTCTAACGTGTCCAACCCCTTAATAATCTTATACGTTTCGTATAAACCGGCATCAGCAGTTGCTTCCTACACACATTCCAGATGGTTCTCCCTTCCATCCCCTCCTCTCCACTTCACGCCGTAGCTGAAATGGAAATTGATATTATTGCGTTTAAGTGAAGGGTAATTTCAAAATTCAGCAGAATATCATAATTCAGATGTACCCACGGAACTATAAATAATGCATGCTTGCAAGGAAATTTGGGAATTTAATATAATTGAGGAGTAAAGATGCAGAGTGTGTGTCAGTGTGATTCTGATGACAAGGTGTTGGCATGCAGGATTTACCTAGCAGCTGTGCAGTTATCATTAAGACTGCGTTTGCATCAGAAAGTTACCAGAGAGCATCTGTATCCTTAATCACACCACACAGCTAAGGCAGAAGCCCTAACCCCTTCTCAGAAAGCTTAACTGGTTACAGCACAATCACCACTGAGTGTCACTCATATGGTCATAAGGTCAGAAGTGAAAGGAGTTGAATAAGGCCATTCGGCCCATCAAGTCTATTCCGCCGGTCAATCATAGTGGAGGCAGATATGTTAATGGATTTAAGTCAAGTCAAGTCAAGTCAATTTTATTTGTATAGCACATTTAAAAACAACCCACGTTGACCAAAGTGCTGTACATCTGATTAGGTTCCAATGGGAAAAAAATGAAACATACAGTAAGTAGCACGCAAACAGTTCACAGCGCCTCCTCAATGAGCCTTAAACGCTAGGGAGTAGAAATAGGTTTTGAGCCTGGACTTAAAGGAGTCGATGGAGGGGGGCAGTTCTGATGGGAGAGGGATGCTGTTCCACAGTCTAGGTATACAGGGACTCGAGAGATGTGGATTATGTGCATGCAGATAAGAGTTGGTCTTGGCATTATGTTTGGTAGGAGCATTATAAATTCATTAGTTCATAAGTGATAGGAGTAGAATTAGGCCATTCGGCCCATCAAGTCTACACCGCCATTCAATCATGGCTGATCTATCTCTCCCTCCTAACCCCATTCTCTTAATTGGCTTCTGTAAGCTGCCCCTAGAGCGTAGGATAGGATTAGTAAATGTGTGATTGCTAGTCGGCGTGGACTCGATAGACCTGTGGGCCTGTTTCCACGCTGCATCTCTAAACTAAACTAAACTAAACTAATGTAAACAGAGCCCAGTTTTGACCCAGTATATTTGTAAAAAATGTAAAAAAATGGTCGCTGGTGTGTGCAGGATAGTGTTAATGTGTGGGGATCGCTGGGTGCTGGGGACTCGGTGTTTGTTTCTGTCACGGTCTCCCAAAGAACTTTGTGACAGGCCACGTTATCATTGGCGTCGATCTGCAGAGGGAAGCTTGTGACCAATCTACACACAGCAAGGTTCCAGAGAGAGAGAGAGCAGTGAGGCGGTCGGCTGGTGGATCCGTTGTCACAGTGCTGGCTGAGTGATGAATATCAACGAGGATACTGAGGGTGGCAGAAGGCAGCCAGACTTGGGGAAAACCCAGACAGCTGGTGAAGTGGAAGGAAATTGCACCTCTAACAGTGACATGGCAGAGGGACTGGATTGCAGCATAAGTGGAAAACCCAGCAGTGTGAATATTGATTTCTCTAACTTCGAGTAAACCTTGCATCCCCTTCTCTCGTGAGTGTCCGGGGTTACGGGGAGAAGGCATGGGGAATGGGGTTGGGAGGGAGAGATAGATCAGCCATGATTGAAAGGCCGAGCAGACTTGATGGGCCGAATGGCCTAATTCTGCTCCTATCACCAATGACATAAACATAACCTCTCAGTCCCTCCCCCACCCAAGTCGGGTACTACTTTCAAAGTCATCCTGTTGGGTCTCATTGTCTGCTATTCGCTTTCACCTAGCCCACAGCTACCAATGGCCTATTTCCTTTATCATCATTACTTTTTTGCAGACCTTTCATTCATTTGTTCTATATCTCTCTATATCACCATCTATACCTCTCATTTCCCTTTCCCCTGATTCTCGGTCTGAAGAAGGGTCTCAACCCGAAACGTCACCAATTCCTTCTCTCCAGAGATGCTGTCTGACCCGCTGAGTTACTCCAGCATTTTGTGTCTATGTAAGGACCACTGACCATTGAACCATTGAACCATCGAACCATCAGTCCATCTGACCATTGACCACCTGACCATTTGACCATTGACCATTAAACCATTGACCATTGACCATTGACCATTGACCATTGACCATTGACCATTGAACCATTAAACCATTGACCATTGAACCATTGACCATTTGACCATTGACCATTAAACCATTGACCATTGACCATTGACCATTGAACCATTAAACCATTGACCATTGAACCATTGACCATTTGACCATTGACCATTAAACCATTGACCATTGAACCATTAAACCATTGACCATTAAACCATTGACCATTGAACCATTAAACCATTGAGCCATTGACCATCAGACCATCGGGCCACTGAATCATTGACCATTGACCATTGAACCATTGACCATTGAACCATTGACCATCAGACCATTGAACCATTGACCATTAACTATTGAACCATTGACCATTGACCATTGACCATTGAACCATTGACCATCAGACCATTGAACCATTGACCATTGACCATTGAACCACTGACCATTGAACCATTGACCATTGACCATTGAACCATTGACCATTGACCATTGACCATTGACCATTGACCATTGACCATTGACCATTGACCATTGACTATTGAACCATTGACCATTGACCATTGAACCATTGACCATCAGACCATCGGACCACTGAATCATTGACCATTGACGATTGAACCATTGACCATTGAACCATTGACCATCAGACCATTGAACCATTGACCATTGAACCATTGACTATTGAACCATTGACCATTGACCATTGAACCATTGAACATCAGACCATTGAACCATTGACCATTGACCATTGACCATTGAACCACTGACCATTGAACCATTGACCATTGAACCATTGACCATTGAACCATTGACCATTGAACCATTGACCATTGAACCATTGAACCATTGACCATTGAACCATTGACCATTGACCATTGACCATTGACCATTGACCATTGACCATTGACCATTGACTATTGAACCATTGACCATTGACCATTGAACCATTGACCATCAGACCATCGGACCACTGAATCATTGACCATTGACGATTGAACCATTGACCATTGAACCATTGACCATCAGACCATTGAACCATTGACCATTGATCATTGAACCACTGACCATTGAACCATTGACCATTGAACCATTGACCATTGAACCATTGACCATTGAACCATTGACCATTGAACCATTGAACCATTGACCATTGAACCATTGGACCATTGCCCGTTGACCATTGAATCATTGACCACTGAATCATTGACCATTGAATCATTGACCATTGAATCATTGACCATTGACCATTGAACCATTGAACTATTGACCATTGATCATTTAAACCCCATTCCAGCTTTTTTCCCCATATCTCTTGATTCCGTTAGTCCTAAGAGCTATATCTAACTCTCACTTGAATGCATTCAATGGATCTCCAACTTCAAGAAGAAGGTAGACACTAAAAGCTGGAGTAACTCAATGGGACAGACAGCATCTCCAAAGAAAAAAGGAATGGGTGACGTTTCAGGTAGGGACCCTTCTTCGGACCAACTTGAGCGGCCACGGTGGGCGCGGCGGTCGAGTTGCTGCCTTACAGCGCTTTCAGTTCGGTGATCCGGGTTCGATCCCGACTATGGGTGCTGTCTGTACGGAGTTTGTACGTTTTCCCTGTGACCTGTGTGGGTTTTCTCTGAGATCTTCGGTTTCCTCCCACACTCCAAAGACGTACAGGTTTGTAGGTTAATTGGCTTGTAGGAGCATGGAGACCCAGGTGGGAACCAGAGACTTCGCGACCTCCTCAATTCACTGTCGCACCGAACACCACAGCCCCACCCGGCTCGGACATGCCCCGCAAAGAGTGGGTCGCCCTGGACCGGCTCCACACAGGGGTCGGCCGGTTCAATGCCAACATGCATCGTTGGGGGTTGCGTCCATCAGCAGACTGCGTGTGTGGAGCAGACCAGGAAACAGCGCGGCACGGCATCTTCGACTGCACTGTCCTCCATCCCCCTGGTGGAGGGGTAGACCTCACGGCCCTCGACAACAGCACATTGCACTGGCTACAGCGCCTGGAGGGCGTTACATAACTTCTGCTGCCTCAAACGCAAGAAGAAGAAGGCTTGGTGTAAATGTAAATTGTCCCTAGCGTGTGTAGGATAGTGTTAATGTGCGGGGATCGCTGGGCGGCACGGACTCGGTGGGACGAAGGGCCTGTTTCCACGCTGTATCTCTGAACTAAACTAAACTAAACTTAGTCCAACTTCAAGCACATGTGCAGCCTCCAAGCTGTCACGCCTCTCACCGCCCAATACCTTTGTCCGATCTTCAAGCTGCAAGTGCTTGTTTGAAGTGGGAAAGACAGACTGGAAGAAGCAGTGAGCTGAATGATATGAAAAGGATAATTTCTCCGAGCGTCATTCGTACCCGAGCTGCAGATTCTATTAATAGATTAGCTTCACATTTCTGTTTTTAACAATACTGCAGCTGACAGCTCAGATTTACATTTTAAAATGACTATAGGTAGCGAAAAAAAGTAGCTCAGGTTACTTATTGGTTGCGGGCCAGTCAGTCAACTAAAGGGATAGCGCGATTAATGCAAAACTCTGGCCCGCTGCAATTAAACTGCGGGTTTCGAGCCATTTTCACTGCAGATGTCACCCTGTTCCAGGGCATGAGGTGACCTGACTTAGCTAAACACTGGTAGACCTTAGTTTCAGAGTGGATGAATACTTTGTAAGCAATGATAACAACCGTAGCAGATTGAATAGTTGTCTTCCTCCCACCATGTACCAACTTCCTTGTCCATTTTCAAGATTGAGTTTAGTTTAGAGATACAGCGTGGAAACAGGCCCTTCGGCCCACCGAGTCCGCCCCGACCAACGATCCCCGCACACTAACACTATCCTACACACACTAGGCTCAATTTACAATTATACCAAGCCAAGTAACACTATCCTACACACACTAAGCTCAATTTACAATTATACCAAGCCAAGTAACACTATCCTACACACACTAGGCTCAATTTACAATTATACCAAGCCAAGTAACACTATCCTACACACACTAGGCTCAATTTACAATTATACCAAGCCAATTAACCTATAGACTTGCACGCCTTTGGAGAGTGGGAGGAAACCGGAGGACCATGGGAAAACCCACGCAGGTCACGGGGAGAACGCATAAACTCTGTAAAGACAGCACCCGTAGTCAGGATTAAACCTGGGTCTCTGGCGCTGCAAGGCAGCAACTCTACCGCTGCGCCACCGTGCCACCAAAAACCCGTGAATTTTTTAGATTTTTAGATTTAGAGATACAGCGCAGAAACAGGCCCTTCGGCCCACCGGGTCCGTGCCGCCCAGCGATCTCCGCACATTAACACTATCCTACACCCACTAGGGACAATTTTTTACATTTGCCCAGCCAATTAACCTACATACCTACACGTCTTTGGAGTGTGGGAGGAAACCGAAGATCTCGGAGGAAACCCACGCAGGTCACGGGGAGAACGTACAAACTCCGTACAGACGGCGCCAGGATCGAACCTGAGCCTCCGGCGCTGCATTCACTGTAAGGCAGCAACTCTACCGCTGCGCCACCGTGCCGCAGAAATGCATTGATCAGTGATCCCCGCACACTCACACTATCCTACACACACTTGGCTCAATTGACAATTTTACCGAAGCCAATTAACCTACAAACCTTTACGTCTTTGGAGTGTGGGAGGAAACCGGAGCACCAGGGGAAAACCCATGTGGTCACGGGGAGAACGTGCTAACTCTATACAGACAGCACCCGTAGGCAGGATTGAACCTGGGTCTCTGGTGCTGTGAGGCAGCAACTCTACCAGATTTGGACTTGGAATTTTTGTATTCAAATTCAATCCTTCATGCCTTCAGGCCATTATTGGATAATTACCATAATTCACCTGTATTACCACTTCAATAGTCCATTGAAGTTTGCTCTCCGATTGTGTTGAAACTACCGTTGGTTTTAAATATCTCGGCTGCGCAGCGGTGTCGAAGTTTGTTGTTCTGCCAGTCCAGCAGAGGAGGATAAATCTATAGGATCAATAGGATCTACAGGAATCTGTAGGACCCAGCGTGGGAGAATGGCCGGGAGGGAAGGGAAGGGGGAGGAGGGAGAGGTAGGAGGGGGGGGGGGGGAGAACAAAGGTGGAACTGGCGTGGGGGGTACCACTGTGAGGTGGGGGGGGGAGAACAAATGAGGAACTGGCGTGGGGGGGACCATCGTGAGGTGGGGGTGGGGGTGGGGGAGAACAAAGGTGGACCCGGCATGGGGGTAACTTTGTAGCTTTGTTAGCGCCCTTTATGTGGTGACTATTTGCATTCCTTGCGTGTGCAAGCAAAGAATTTCATTGCGATGTCACATGTGGCAATAAAGTATTCATTCATTCATTCCTTCATTCATTCATTCATTCATTCATTCATTCATTCATTCATTCATTCATTCATTCATTCAGGGTCATGCACCAAATCCCATTCATGTGATGATTGCATTTCATGGGTTCTTGGTGGCACGGTGGCGCAGCGGTAGAGTTGCTGCCTCACAGCACCAGAGACCCAGGTTCGATCCTGACCACGGGTGCTGTCTGTGCGGAGTTTGCACGTTCTCCCCATGACCTGCGTGGGTTTTCTCTGGGTGCTCCGGTTTAATCCCGCACTCTGAAGACGTGCAGGTTGGTAGGTTAATTGGCTTGGTATAAATGTGAATTGTGTTAGTGTGCGGGGATCGCTGGTCGGCGCGGACTCGATGGGCCGAAGGGCCTGTTTCCGCGCTGCATCTCTAAAACTAAAAACTAAAACTAAAGTGTTGGGACTAAGAGCCATCAGGTACAGCAACAACCAACCCCATGCTCGTGGAATCTCCCAGTGTAAAGTTACATCATTGAAGTCAGACACAAAATGCTGGAGTAACTGGGCTTTGCATGGGAAATAATCTTGGATAATTTCATTGTCAGTCATATCGGTCAATCACGAGCCCAGCACTGATCCTGCAAAACCAAAATCCTGACACTGAATTGATGAAATGTGTAGGAAGGAACTGCAGATACTGGCTTACACCGAAGAAAGACACACAATGCTGGAGTAACTCAGCGGGACAGGCAGCATCTCTGGAGAGAAGGAATGGGTGACGTTTCGGGTTACTCCAGCATTTTGTCTCTATCTTCGGTGCAAACCAGCATCTGCAGTTCCTTCCTACACGAATCATTGAAGTCTTCCCCTTCAGTAACTTTACTTTTCTTACTTATCTCTCCAATAAATTCAATGAGTGAGTTGCTTCCCTTCTTCTGCTGACCTAGGTATTCACAGACATCTTCTCAATCTCATTACTACCGTAGGGCAGCATAAAACTGATCTGTGTGTTGAATCAGATTAACCCAAACTTCACGTCAAAGATATAACCATTCAGCAATAGAAATTTAAGCATTGGCTTCAATAACTTAGTGGTAGTATTTTCTACGGGTCAGGCAGCATCTCTGGAGAGAAGGAATGGGTGACTTTTTGGGTCGTGACCCTTCTTTGAAGGTTTCAAGGGTCTTTTATTGTCACGTGTACCAATTAAGGTTCAGCGATATGCGAATTACCGTACAGCCATACGAAAATAAAAGCACCAAGACACACAACTACATACAAGTTAACATAAGCATCCACCACAGAGGATTCCCCACATTCCTCACTGTGATGGAAGGCAAAAAAGTCCAATCTTCTTCCTCTTTATTCTCCCGCGGTCGGGGCAGTCGAACCATCCGTCGGGGTGATCGAAACTCCCACGTTGGGGCGATCGAAACTCCTGCATCGGGACGATCGAAACTCCCACATCGGGGCGATCGAAACTCCCGCATCGGGGCGATCGAAACTCCCACTTCGGGGCGATCGAAACTCCCACGTCGGGGTGATCGAAACTCCCACGACGGGGTGATCGAAACTCCCATGTCGGGGTGATTGAAACTCCCATGTCGGGGTGATCGAAACTCCCACGACGGGGTGATCGAAACTCCCACGTCGGGGTGATCGAAACTCCCATGTCGGGGCGATCGAAACTCCCATGTCGGGGTGATCGAAACTCCCACGTCGGGGTGATCGAAACTACCACATCGGGGCGATCGAAACTCCCACGTTGGGGCGATCGAAACTCCCGCGTCGGGGAGATCGAAACTCCTGCATCGGGGCGATCGAAACTACCGCATCGGGGCGATCGAAACTCCCACGTCGGGGCGATCGAAACTCTCGCGTCGGGGAGATCGAAACTCCCGCGGCTTGGAGTTCCCGAAGTCGGTCTCTGACCAGAGGCCACGAGCTCTGTGATGTTAAGTCCGCAAGCACCCACGGTTGGAGCTCCGAGGTCGATCCCTGGCAGAGGGATCACGGGCTCCGCGATGGTAAGTCCGCAGGCTCCCGCGGTGGAGCTCGCAAAATCGGTCTCCAGCAAAGGTCGCCAACTCCTCGATGTTGGGGCCGCAGTGCGGACGGAGATACGATACGGGAAAAATCACATCTCCGTCCAGGTAAGAGATTAGGAAAAGTTTCCCCCAACTCCCCCCCCCCCCCCCCACATAAAACAAACTAAAGAATACTAAAAACATACATTTAACACATACAATTAAATCACAAAGAAGGAAAGGACAGGCAGACTGTTGGCGTGGCAGCCATTACTGGCGCCACCCGGTGGATCTTCAGAATTAGTAGAATTATGCCGTTCGGCCCATCAGGTCTGCTCCGCCATTCAATCATGGCTGATCTATCTTGACCCGAAACGTCCCCCATTCCTTCTCTCCAGAGATGCTGCCTGTCCCGCTGAGTTACTCCAGCATTTTGTGTCTATCTTCGGTACAAACCAGCATCTGCAGTTCCTTCCTACACAGTAGTATTTTCTGCCCTGGTTAATTTAGTGCCTGGTTTACCTCTCACACATTCAATTAATTCCCTACCATTTCTGCAGCGTAAGGTGAACAAGAGTCCGAAGAACCCGAAACGTCATGTATTCATTTTCTCCAGAGATGCTGCCTGTCCCGCTGAATTACTCCAGCATTTTGTGACTGTGTAAGTTGAAGGACTGATACACGATCTGATTCTATCTTTTCTCCGCACTTTACCTCCTTGTACGTTAGTGTGACACTTTGGGTTGGAGACTAAGCTCTGTTTTCCCTTCACAACACTGGTGCCCAAGGCCACAGCAGCTTCTAAATGCAACATCTTATCTGCAACGCTGCTAACATTCATGTATGTACATCTTATTACAACTTTACTTTCGTATCAAATCTGCCAATGCCTGAAACTTTCCAGCCTCTGGTTCCTGTGTAGCTCTTAGAGATTATGTTTGGACTTAGAATCTCGTGTTCTGACTGCTTTAAGACACCACCACTGGCTGCCTCAGCAACAGTCCGTCTGTCCTGTATACTGTTTGTTATTATTTTAGCAAAATAACTGCAGATGCTGGTACAAATCGAAGGAATCACAAAATGCTGGAGTAACTCAGCGGGTCAGGCACCATCTCGGGAGATGTTTTGGGTCTGAAGAAAGGTCTCGACCCGAAACGTCACCCATTCCTTCTCTCCAGAGATGCTGCCTGACCCGCTGAGTTACTCCAGCATTTAGTGATACCTTGTTATTATTTTAAGTATGTGTTAAACTGTGTGCAGTTTTGGTCTCCAAATTTGAGGAAGGATATTCTTGCTATTGAGGGCGTGCAGCGTAGGTTTACTAGGTTAATTCCCGGAATGGAGGGACTATCATATGTTGAAAGACTGGAGCGACTAGGCTTGTATACACTGGAATTTAGAAGGATGAGATGAGATCTTATCGAAACGTATAAGATTATTAAGGGGTTGGACATGTTAGAGGCAGGAAACATGTTCCCAATGTTGGGGGAGTCCAGAACAAGGGCCACAATTTAAGAATAAGGGGTAGGCCATTTAGAACTGAGATGAGGACAAACTTTTTCAGTCAGAGAGTTGTGAATCTGTGGAATTCTCTGCCTCAGAAGCCAGTGGATGCCAATTCCCTGAATGCATTCAATAGACAATAGACAATAGACAATAGGTGCAGGAGTAGGCCATTCGGCCCTTCGAGCCAGCACCGCCATTCAATGTGATCATGGCTGAACATTCTCAATCAGTACCCCGTTCCTGCTCTCTCCCCATACCCCCTGACTCCGCTATCCTTAAGAGCTCTAACTTGCTTTCTCTTGAATGTATTCAGAGAATTAGCCTCCACTGCCCTCTGAGGCAGAGAATTCAAGAGAGAGCTTGATAGAGCTCTTAAGGATAGCGGAGTCAGGGGGTATGGGGAGAAGGCAGGAACGGGGTACTGATTGAGAATGATCAGCCATGATCACATTGAATGGCGGTGCTGGCTCGAAGGGCCGAATGGCCTCCTCCTGCACCTATTGTTTATTGTCTATTAAAGTATGTTTTAGTGTTCCTTGGTTTGTTTTATGTGAGGGGGGGGGGGGGGGGGGGGGGGGAATTACAATCTCTTACCTTGAAGGAGATGCGATTTTTCTCCGTATCGTATCTCCATCCCCACTGCGGCCTAACATCGTGGAGTGGTGCAGCCTTTCCTGGAGACCAGCCCGGCACTTCAAGCCGCGGACTTAACATCGTGAAGCTGCGATCCTTTGCCGAGGATCATCTGTGAAGAGCTCCAACTGCGGATCCTGTGGACTTTGACACCGTGAAGCCCGTGGTCTCTGGTAAGAAGAGGCCGACTCGGGAGCTCCAATGCAGCGGAGAGTTTCAACCGTCCCACAATGCCGGAGTTTCGATCACCCCGACACGAGGGCTCGGATATCGGACCGTCGGCAGCGGCGACTGTGGATGGTTCAACAGCCCCGACCGAGGGTGAACAAAGAGGAAGTCGATTGAACTTCATTACCTTCTATCACAGTGAGAAATGTGGGTTCCACTGTGGTGGATGTTTATGGTAACTTTTATTTTATGGGGCTGTGTGTCTTGTTGTTTTTTATTTAGTATGGCTGTATGGTAACTCAAATTCCACTGTACCTTAATTGGTACATGAGACTATAAATTGAATCTTGAATCTTGAATTTTGAATCTCTTTATCCCTCTCCTCCACAGCTGCAGAAACCCTCATCCACACCTTCATCACCTCCCGTCTGGACTACTGCAACAGCCTCCTCTATGGTTCACCCTCAAAAATCATCAATAAACTCCAATACATCCAGAACTCCGCGCCCGTCTACTCACCCACTCCCCGACCCGTGACCACATCACCCCCGTCCTTTACAAGCTCCACTGGCTCCCCACCCCCCAGAGAATCCAGTACAAAATCCTCCTCATGACCAACAAAGCCCTCCATAACCTGGCCCCACCCTACCGGACTGACCTCCTCCACAGACACACTCCCACCCGCACCCTCCGCTCTGCTGCTGCTAACCTCCTGTCCCCCCCCATCCGGACCAAACTCAGATCCTGGGGGTACAGGGCTTTCTCCATCGCTGCTCCCACCCTCTGGAACTCACTACCCCAAACCGTCAGAGACTCTTCCTCACTCACCACATTCAAAACATCACTGAAGTCTCACTTGTTCAACACCGCCTTCAACCACTGACCGTCGCTCCACCTTATTCTTCCTTTTCTGTTCGTTTATTTATTTATCTTTATGTTAGATCTAATATGTAAAGCGTCTTTGGGTTTCTAGAAAAGCGCTATATAAATGTAATGCATTATTATTATTATTATTATTAAATTATTCCATTCCATTCCATCTTTTCCCGGGAATTTCAATGATGCTCACCACCTTTCTGTCCATTTTTTACCCAGGTGTGTTTAGGTTGAGTTTAGTTTAGTTTAGAGATACAGTACGGAAGCACCTTTGGCCCACCATGACCCCCACACATTAACACTCTCCTGCACGCACCAGGGACAATTTACAATTTTACCGAGGCCAATCAGCCTACAAACCTGCACGTCTTTGGAGTGTGGGAGGAAACCAGAGCATCCGGAGAAAACCCACACAGGTCGTGGGGAGAACGTACAAACTCTGTACTGACAGCACCCGTAGTCAGGATCGAACCCAGATCAACCATGGAGACTGTGGGGGTTTCAATAGACAATAGACAATAGACAATAGACAATAGGTGCAGGAGTAGGCCATTCGGCCCTTTGAGCCAGCATCGCCATTCAATGTGATCATGACTGATCATTTTCAATCAGTACCCCGTTCCTGCCTTCTCCCCATACCCCCTGACTCCGCTATCCCTAAGAGCTCTATCTAGCTCTCTCTTGAATGCATTCAGAGAATTGGCCTCCACTGCCTTCTGAGGCAGAGAATTCCACAGATTCACAACTCTCTGACTGAAAAAGTTTTTCCTCATCTCCATTCTAAATGGCCTACCCCTTATTCTTAAACTGTGGCCCCTGGTTCTGGACTCCCCCAACATTGGGAACATGTTTCCTGCCTCTAACGTGTCCAACCCCTTAATAATCTTATATGTTTCGATAAGATTTCCCTCGTGTGCTCGAGTTTCCTCCAAAATCCCAATGACAAGCAGCCTGCTGCCTGTTGCACCAGTCTGAAGAAGGGTCTCGACCCGAAACATCACCCATTCCTTCTATCCAGAGATGCTGCCTGACCTGCTGAGTTAATCCAGCATCTTGTGTCTCCCTTCAATTTGAACCAGCATCTGCAGTTATTTTCCTACACATGCAACCTGTTGGGTTAATTTGCTACTGTAAATTGCCTCTGGCGCGTGGGCATGGGAGGGGAGGGGGAGAGGGTGGGTGTGGGAGAGTGAAAGGGGTGAGGTTGGTCAAGTGAGGGGAATGACATACAACATAGAACAGTGCAGCACAGGAACAGGCCCTTCAGCCCACACTGTTTGTGCCAGACATGATAGACAATAGGTGCAGGAGGAGGCCATTCGGCCCTTCGAGCCAGCACGGCCATTCAATGTGATCATGGCTGATCATTCTCAATCAGTACCCCGTTCCTGCCTTCTCCCCATACCCCCTGACTCCGCTATCCTTAAGAGCTCTATCTAGCTCTCTCTTGAATGCATTCAGAGAATTGGCCTCCACTGCCTTCTGAGGCAGAGAATTCCACAGATTCACAACTCTCTGACTGAAAAAGTTTTTCCTCATCTCAGTTCTAAGATGGCAAGTTAAACTGATCCCATCTGCCTGTAAATGGTCCATATCCCTCCTTTCTCTGCACTTCCCTATCTTAAAGCCTCTTATGCCCCACTCTCATACCTGCCTCCACCACCACCCCAGGCAGTGTGTTCCAGGTCCCCACCACTCTTTGTGTAATCAATCTTGCACTGCCCATCTCCATTACACTTTCCCCACTCTCACCTTAAGGCTGTGCCCTCTAGTCTTCGGCAATTCCTCCCTGAGAACAAAGGTTCTGAATGTCTAACGTATCTCATAATTTTGTACACTTCTATCAAGTCTCCTCTCGACCTCCGATGTTTCAGAAAAAACCAATCCATGTCCATCTAATTTCTCCTTGTAGCTGAAACGCTCGAGTCCAAAGTCCAATGAGTCTGAAGAAGGGTCTCGACCCGAAACGTCACCTGTTCCTTCTCTCCAGAGATGCTGCCTGTCCCGCTGAGTTACTCCAGCATTCTGTGCGTATAGTCCAGGATGCAGTCCGGCAAACCACCTCTGCACCGCCTCCACATCTGGATAGGATTGTCGGGGGGGGGGGGGGGGGGTTTCTGAAGACTCAATGGTCTGTGCGGCCTTCGATGTTGTAAAACCATGGGAGAAATAACCAGAAGGGCCAAAGTTGCAATAATTGGTAACTAGAGTGAAGACAATAGACAATAGACAATAGACAATAGACAATAGGTGCAGGAGGAGGCCATTCAGCCCTTCGAGCCAGCACCGCCATTCAATGCGATCATGGCTGATCACTCTCAATCAGTACCCCGTTCCTGCCTTCTCCCCATACCCCCTCACTCCGCTATCCTTAAGAGCTCTATCCAGCTCTCTCTTGAAAGCATCCAACGAACTGGCCTCCACTGCCTTCTGAGGCAGAGAATTCCACACCTTCACCACTCTCTGACTGAAAAGGTTCTTCCTCATCTCCGTTCTAAATGGCCTACCCCTTATTCTTAAACTGTGGCCCCTTGTTCTGGACTCCCCCAACATTGGGAACATGTTTCCTGCCTCTAATGTGTCCAATCCCCTAATTATCTTATATGTTTCAATAAGATCCCCCCTCATCCTTCTAAATTCCAGTGTATACAAGCCCAATCGCTCCAGCCTTTCAACATACGACAGTCCCGCCATTCCGGGAATTAACCTAGTGAACCTACGCTGCACGCCCTCCATAGCAAGAATATCCTTCCTCAAATTTGGAGACCAAAACTGCACACAGTACTCCAGGTGCGGTCTCACCAGGGCCCGGTACAACTGTAGAAGGACATATTTGCTCCTATACTCAACTCCTCTTGTTGTGAAGGCCAACATTCCATTGGCTTTCTTCACTGCCTGCTGTACCTGCATGCTTCCTTTCATTGACTGATGCACTAGGACACCCAGATCTCGTTGAACTCCCCCTCCTCCTAACTTGACACCATTCAGATAATAATCTGCCTTTCTATTCTTACTTCCAAAGTGAATAACCTCACACTTATCTACATTAAACTGCATCTGTCATGTATCCGCCCACTCACACAACCTGTCCAAGACGAGGACTTGTTTTACTTACTGACCTTTTGGAACCCATAGTCTACAGGGGTTTGGAAACATAACTTTCAAAAGGAAATTAAACAACTGTTAGAAAAGTAACAATGCTTCCAAGGCTCTGGGGAAAGTTCAAGGTGATGAGATTGGACAGCCCAATCCCAAGGTGCCCTCTTTGTGTTCTGGATTAACATCACATTCCAAAAAGTTTCTCCCTCCAAAAAGTAACTGGCTCTCTCATTAAAAACAAGGTGCAGTTTCTGACTTTCATATTAATGGCATAGTAACCACCGGGCAGTTCAACTGCTTATAATCTTCCTCTTGCTCGCCTTTGGTTTTGGCTTTTAAATCCCACGAGTTCCCCCCTTCTACTTTGAACGTAATCCTCCGTTTCTTACCTGTGCTCCACTTAGAAAATAATTAAGAGTTATCCACCTCTTCCTCTCTCCTGGTCCCCATTTATTTAATTGGCATTTGAAGCTTTGTGCCATTAAGCAGTACTTGGTGGTGAGGAATCTCTGGTTCAAAAGGACGCTGGTTTTGTTCTAAGATCGAGCTGTCCCACTGCATTTGATTCATTTCTATATCTACATGTTCAAAGGTCCCAGTGGAGACTGGCTCCCATATTGATGTATCTCTAAAAGTGACGAAGCCCTTTGGCATATGTGCAATGTTTTGGAGGTATCCTTTTCGAGCAACAAATTTGCTGAAGTCTTCTGAAACTGTAGCCATGTCTTGAGTTGTTCCACCGTCAGATTTGCAAGGAAGTGGTTGGAGAATGGGTGCCCAACCCAAACTCACATGGACTCAAGTGTGTGAACAGGTCAGCATGGACTCGATGGGCCGAAGGACCTGTTTTCACACCGTATCTCTAAACTATCTCTAAACTAAACTAAATCTGACACCTTTAAACATAATTTTGGTGCAAACTCCACACAGACAGCACCTGAGGTCAGGACTGAACCTGGGTCTCTGGTGCCGTTAGACAATTGTCAAATTGTCTTTTCCATCCTCTTTTATTACAAATTGATGGAACTATTGACAGTAAACAAGAGATATTAATGCCCATGGGTCAGGCAGCATCTCGGGAGAGAAGGAATGGGTGACGTTTCGGGTCGAGACCCTTCTTCAGTCTGAAGAAGGGTCTCGACCTGAAACGTCACCCATTCCTTCTCTCCCGAGATGCTGCCTGACCCGCTGAGTTACTCCAGCTTTTTGTGTCTACCTTCGATTTAAACCAGCATCTGCAGTTTTTTTCCCTACTGGGTTTTAATGCTCCCCCTGATTTCTCACTTAGATATTTTACAATCCTGTAGAAACAAGGAGCTGCAGATACTAGTTTAAACCTAAACTGATTTAGGATGATCAGCCATGATCATATTGAATGGCGGTGCTGGCTCGAAGGGCGAATGGCCTACTCCTGCACCTATTTTCTATGTGTCTATGTTTCTGTACCTCGTTCATCTCCAAACTTCTTGTGGTCTGGAAGTGGGGAAAGGATTCTCATTAAAAAAGAAATGAGTTTCACCAGCAACACCTTGAGATGCAGCTCACTTTATCTACAGACCATTGACTACACTTGGGTTGGCCGGATCAAAGCCCATGAACGATTTCTGCTGAAACTAATGAAATCATTGATCTTTTGAAGGATAATTGGTATTTTATTTCTGCAGACTTGAATCAGATACCAAGGATTATTTTTATATTTTACTGAAATGAAAGGAAGGAAGATTGGAAACGGTTATGGGGGGGAGTTAGGGTTAACTGGTGAATTGCTTCAAAGAAGAACTAGGGTCAAGGGCAGAGAGAAAAAGAAAGACTGGAGTGAATTTAGGTTCAGATCAGGAATAGAGAAGCATTTATTCTCCAGGTCTTTTCAGCCTCCCCATGTTTGTTAGCTTGGTTTAGCTTAGAGATACAGCATTGGAAACAGGCCCTTCGGCCCACCGAGTCTGCGCCGACCAGCGATCCCCGCACACTAACACTACCTTACACACACAAGGGAAAATTTACACTTACACCAACCCAAACCTGCACGTCTTTGGAGTGTGGGAGGAAACCGGAGCACCCGGAGAAAGCCCACGCGGTCACGGGGAGAACGTACAAACTCCGTGGAGACAACACCCGTAGTCGGGATCGAACCCGAGTCTCCGGTGCTGCAAACTCTGTAAGGCAGCAACTCTACCGCTGCGCCACCGTGCTGCCCACGTTTCACGATGAAGGATAGCTTTGAGGCATCATTGTGTATGCAATATTCCATTAGAACGCTTAGAATCTAAGACAATTGCTGTTGCAAAGGACACTGAAGATTTAACTTGTTTATTGCTCGGAGAAGTTAGCTGCATCGGGCACTAAACTGTTGTGTTATTGCTGCATTGCTTTGCCTCAATGTAATTGACTTACTTGTAAATAAACTTAAATTTTATCCTGGCATATCAAACGCTGTGTTATTGCCTTTGTGAGAGTCCAGCGGAAAACAATGCATATCCCAAGCGGAAGATAACATGTGTCACTATGGCAACTGGGTAATTATTGGCCTTGTGCTACAGCATTCATGTCACATCCTAGGCTGGGATGGTGCTTTCAGATCCAGGGAGCCTGATTCAGCCTGGGAACCCACGGCTGGTGAAATGCTCGTGTTGGAGTCTTGGAGCTGTAGGGGTGATGGAGAGATTCAGCAGGGGAAACAGTCCACTGAATCCATGCCTCATCCCACCAGAGTAGTGTGCGGCACGGTGGCACAGCGGTAGAGTTGCTGCCTTGCAGCGCCAGAGACCTGGGTTCCATCCTGACTACCGGCGCTAGTCTGCACGGAGTTTGTACGTTCTCCCCGTGACCGCGAGGGCTTTCTCCGGGTGCTCCGGTTTCCTCCCACACTCCAAAGACGCGCAGGTTTGTAGGTTATTCGGCTTCTGTAAGTTGTGAATTGTCCCTAGTGCGTAGGATAGTGCTGGGTGATCACTGGTCAGTGCGGACTCGATGGGCTGAAGGGCCTGATTCCACGCTGTATCTCTAAAGTCTATGGTCAATGCAGCAACTTGGTGGGCAAGGGCCTGTATGAGTCTATGACTCTAAACCATTTCCAGTGAGTAAGTTGGGCTGTCTTCAGACACCCCCTCAGTAAATTGTTCAACGCCCTCTCTCACTGCTACCCCTCTGTGAGTCTGAAGAAGGGTCCTTACCCGAAACATCCCCTACTCCTTTTCTCCAGAGATGCTGCCCGTCCCGCTGAGTTACTCCAGCACTTTGTGTCTTTCTCCTGAGACGCTGCCTGTCCCGCTGAGTTACTCCAGCACTTTGTGTCTTTCTCCAGAGACGCTGCCCGTCCCGCTGAGTTACTCCAGCACTTTGTGTCTTTCTCCAGAGACGCTGCTCGTCCCGCTGAGTTACTCCAGCACTTTGTGTCTTTCTCCTGAGACGCTGCCTGTCCCGCTGAGTTACTCCAGCACTTTGTGTCTTTCTCCTAAGATGCTGCCTGTCCCGCTGAGTTACTCCAGCATTTTGTGTCTATCTTTGTTCCAAAGTAGGGAGGTTGTGCGTTCACTCTGAGACCTGTGAATCCAGGAAGCACTAATGGATCGGCACACTGTCTCAGCGCTGATTTTTGGATTAAATGCCTGCAAAATCCCATGACCGTACTCATTAATATCAAGGCGAAGCCCCGCTGTGTAGTCAATGATTATTTCTCAATCAACACAGCCAACGAGTATTATCTAATCATTAATTCCAATAGACTTTGTGGAAGCTTTGCACAAATTGGCTGCTGCATCTCCCTGAATGACAAGAACAATTATACTCAGTGTCTTGGTTACAAAGAGTATTGGGACATTGAGATCTCAGGCATACCACACTACTGAAAGTTTGCTTCAATAAGTTCCAGTTATTGTAACACCTCAACAATTATACCTCTGGTCCATGAGACATCATTCCTGTCCTCGCCTTTCACCTGTGTTACAGCTGGTTAATTAGTATTGAGTCTTACCGTTGACTAGTGTAACATGTCTCGACCTGAAACGTCACCCATCCCTTCTCTCCAGAGATGCCGCCTGTCCTGCTGAGTTACTCCAGCATCTTGTGTCTACCTTCGGTTTAAACCAGCATCTGCAGTTCGTTCCTGCACAACTTTCTATAGTCAGGTTAAGACATGGAGTGGAGTGGAGTGGTGAATCTTATTACAATTGAAACAACCTATTATCCTCGGGCAGCATATTGGCGCAGTGAGAGAGTTGCTGCCTCACAGCGCCAGAGATCCAGGTTCAATCCTGACTATGGGTGGTGTCTGCACAGAATTTGTACCTTCTCTCTGTGACCTTGTGGGTTTTCTCCGGGTGCTCCGGTTTCCTCCCACATTCCAATGTCGTGCATGTTTGTAAATTAAATCGGCTTCTGTAAATTGTTCCCTGTGTGTAGGATAGAACGAGTGTATGGAGGATTGTTGGTCGGCATGGACTCGATGGGCCGAAGGGCCTGTTTCCGCACTGTAGCTCTGAAGTAAACTCATCTAAAACTACTCATTCTAGGTCGGGACTCTTCTTTCTCTCTAGTTTTCTCTCTTCTGGGATGTTTGATATCTATAACGTAACAATTGATATCTTGGACATTGACTTCAGACTTTAGAGATACAGCGCGAAAACAGGCCCTTCGGCCCACCAAGACCGTGCCAACCAGAGATCACCCCGTACACTAACACTATCCTACACACACTAGGGACAATTTACAATTTTACCAAAGCCAATTAACCTACAAACCTGTACGTCTTTGGAGTGTGGGAGGAAACCGGAGCACCCGGAGAAAACCCACGCAAGTCAAGGGGAGAACGTACAAACTCCGTACAGACAGCACCCATAGTCAGTGTAAGAAAATAACTGCAGGTGCTGGTGCAAATTGAAGGTATTCATTCACAAAATGCTGTAGTAACTCAGCAGGTCAGGCAGCATCTCAGGAGAGAAGGAATGGGCGACGTTTTGGGTGGAGATATGTTACACTAGTCAACAGTAAGACTCAATACTAATTAACCAGCTGTAACACAGGTGAAAGGCGAGGACAGGAATGAAGAAGGGTCTCAACCCGAAACGTCGCCCATTCCTTCTCTCCTGAGATGCACCCATAGTCAGGATGGAACCCAGGCCTCCAACGTTGTGAGGCAGCAACTCTACCGCTGTGCCATCTTGCCACCCCTGTACCATAAGTACAGTATCTCTTCACTGTAAACGGCTCGATTGAAATCATGCATTGTCTCTCCGCTGACTGGTTAGTTACTCCAGCTTTTTTACGTCCATCTACGGTGTAAACCAGCGTCTGCAGTTCCTTCCGACACATGGTGGCCCGAGATATTCTTACGTTGATTTCTGTAGCATTGCCAGCTCTCAGAGTGACAGCTTTACAATGCCCCATTCCAAGGATTACAGCTGTCATCACACTGCGTCTAGATCCTGTGTGAATAATCGGAGAAGTTTTCATACCATCGAACTCTCCATGCACACCATATGTTTCCTGCTTCACCTCCCAAACAAATGCCACTTACGGGGACTGCAACATCACAAATCCGTTTAAGTGGATTTGAGACGTCTTTGGAGTGAGTGGTAACCCTGGTGAATTCAAGTTTCGATAGGATCGCCCTTGTCCCGGATTAGGCCCGGGGGCTGCTGTAGGCCCGGACACTGTAGGCCCGGGGGCTGCTGTAGGCCCGGACACTGTAGGCCCGGGGGCTGCTGTAGGCCCGGACACTGTAGGCCCGGGGGCCGCTGTAGGCCCGGACACTGTAGGCCCGGGGGCCGCTGTAGGCCCGGAGGCCCGGGCGCCGCCTGACGGAGGTTGCATAGCAACCCGCCTCCCGGCCCGGGCGGCCGCCATTGGTGGAGCGGGGTGAGGTCACGTGGGGCGCGGGGCGGTGACGTCACCTTGTCCCTTACTGGGGGTGAGAAAGTTAGCAACCCTGATAAAGGACCATTGAACCATTCAACGATCAAATTCTCCAATTTTCGTTAACTAACCAGCAACAAACCTTTCCCCCTTTTCCAGTCCACATCCGCCTATATCCCTACCACTGATCTCTCAGAGGGTCAGGCAGCATCTCTGGGGGAAAAGGGTGGGTGACATTTCCGGTGTGGCCCTTTCTTCAGACTAGTGAAATGGGTGATTGATGGTCGGCATCGACTCGGTGGGCCGAAGGGCCTGTTTTCATGCCGTATCTCTAAACAAACAAGGCATTGGAGGATGCTACAAAGCAGTTCATAAGGTCATAAGTGATCGGAGCCGAATTAGGCCGTTCTACCTATCAAGTCTACTCCACCATTCAATCACGGATGATCTATCTTTCCCTCCTAACCCCATTCTCCTGCCTTCTCCCCATTACCCCTGACATCTATACTAATCAAGAATCTATCTATCTGCCTTAAAAATATCCATTGACTTGGCTTCTAGAGGCTACTGTGGCAATGAATTCCACAGATTCACCACCCTCTGACTTAAGAAATTCCTCCTCAACACCCTTTAATTCTGAGGCTGTGACCTCTAGTCCTAGACTCTCCCACTAGTGGGAACATCCTCTCCACATCCAATCTATCCAGGCCGCTCACTATTCTAAATAGCAGATGGGAAGAGATAATTAATCGGCACATCCTTCAATTCCCTCTCCATAGTTTTCATCCAGAAGTATATTAAACATATGTGCGTGATATTTATCAACTGCCACATAGCAACAACTCTCTGGGTAAAGTAGTTTGTCCTGAATTCCCCATTGAACGAATCCAGAATGTGGGACATCTATACACTAAAACTCTCGTTAGTTTGTTTGTTTGTTCCTGAACTACAGCAAAAACTGTACACGATAGCGCGACAATTTTAGGCCCACCTCACTCACCATCGTCCCTTTGGTGCTAATGGAAGAAGTTTCATTGAAATCGGTGTTATATATTTAAAATTGTTCACATTTTAAAGTTTAAATCTATCTCCTAGGGAGGGAGGGGGGAGGGAGGAGGTAGGAGAGGGAGTGAGGGGGGATGGGGAGGGGGAGGGGAAGGGGAGGGAGGGAGGGGTGGAGGGGGGTAGGGGAGGGGAAGAGGGGAGGGAGGGAGGGGAGGAGGGAGGATAAGGGGGGTTGAGGGGGATGGAGTGGAGGGAGGGGAAGGGAGGCAGGGAGGAGGACGGGAGGGGGAGGAGTGGGAGGGGATGGGAGGGGGAAAGGGGGAGGGAAGAGGGGGAGGGGAGGAGGAGGGGAGGGGGAGGGGATGGGAGGGGGAAGGGGGAGGGAAGAGGGGGAGGGGAGGAGGAGGGGAGGGGGAGGGGATGGGAGGGGGAAGGGGGAGGTAAGAGGGGGGAGGGGGGAGAGGGAGGATGGGGAGGGGATGGGAGGGGAGAAGGGGGAGGGGGTAGGGGGAGGGAAGAGGGGGGAGGGAGGAGAGGGAGGATGGGGAGGGGATGGGAGGGGAGAAGGGGGAGGGGAAGGGAGGTGGGGAGGAGGAGGGGAGGAGAAGGTGCTGCACCAATGCAGGAGAGGTTTGGGCCCAACGGGTCCACTTGGTCTAGTTAATATATAAAAATGATATTCCTTACTGTGCGAAGATCAACTTGGATTCCGCCATCGAGCTTCTTGAAAACTAATGGCCTGTTCCATGGGCCTCTGTGCCGGTATTGTTCAGCTCCTGGCATGAAATGCGAACGACGGAAACAAGAACTTTTGTGAAGAAGAAGATTCACCACGGGCGATCAGATTTTATACATGTAATGGATGCTAATAATGGATAGATGGCAAGGTAATTCATGCACTCCCGGGTGGCTTAGCACTGGTACATCACAAAGAAGCACTGGAGGAACGCGGGTTGTGCAGGAGCGTTGGCTGATGTGGGCAGACGTGGGCTCATTAGGTGCATTGTGAGCAGTTTAACAAGTAGTTTTTCTCGCCCGTTTGCTGATGTATTGTCCAATTAAGTCCTCTGTTGCACCACGGTTCCCTCTTACAGGCTAAAGCAGCGCGTTAAGAAAAATCACAGAGTGCTCACCCTCATTATCTGATTCTCCGTGTAATTTTGCCTGCCCGTCCCAGGCTGTCACGGTAAGAATGAGCCACAGTGGTTACCAATTATTAGTTTAGTTTAGAGATATAGTGCGGACACAGGCCCTTCGGCCCACTGAGTCCCTGCCGACCAGCGATCCCATTCACTAGCACTGCCCTACACACACCAGGGACCATTTACAATTTTACAAAGCCAATTAGCTCACACTCCTGCGCGTCTTTGGAGTGTGGAAGAAACCAGATCTCCCAGAGAAAACCCACGTGGTCACTGGGAGAACGTACAAACTCCGTACAGACAGCACCCGTAGTCAGGATCCAACCCGGGTCTTTGGCGCTGTAAGGCAGCAACTCTACCATATGTTTCCTTGTCATCTCCTGCCTTTGTCACTTACTCCACCCATCAGCCAACAATCACCCCCATCACCTGCTGAAGCAAGGAACTGCAGATGTCGGTTTACCACAAAAAGACACAAAGTGCTGGAGTAACTCAGCGGGTCAGGCAGCATCCCTGGAGGACGTGGTGAAGGTGACGTTTCAGGTCGGGACCCTTCTTCAGACAGAAACGTCACACAACCCGAAACATCACCATGTTCTCCAGGGTTGCTGCCTGACCCGTTGAGTTACTCCAGCACTTCGTGTCCACCCTTCACCTGTATCCACCTTTCAATAGACAATAGGTGCAGGAGGAGGCCATTCAGCCCTTCGAGCCAGCACCGCCATTCAATGTGATCATGGCTGATCATTCTCAATCAGTACCCTGTTTCTGCCTTCTCCCCATACCCCCTGACTCCGCTATCCTTAAGAGCTCTATCTAGCTCTCTCTTGATTGCATTCAGAGAATTGGCCTCCACTGCCTTCTGAGGCAGAGAATTCCACAGATTCACAACTCTCTGACTGAAAAAGGTTTTCCTCATCTCAGTTCTAAATGGCCTACCCCTTATTCTTAAATTGTGGCCCCTTGTTCTGGACTCCCCCAACATTGGGAACATGTTTCCTGCCTCTAACTTGTCCAACTCCTTAATAATCTTATACGTTTCGATAAGATGTCCAGTGTATACAAGTCTAGTCGCTCCAGTCTTTCAACATATGACAGTCCCGCCATTCCGGGAATTAACCTAGTAAACCTACGCTGCACGCCCTCAATAGCAAGAATATCCTTCCTCAAATTTGGAGACCAAAACTGCACACAGTACTCCAGGTTCGGTCTCACTAGGACCCTATACAACTGCAGAAGGACCTCTTTGCTCCTATACTCAACTCCTCTTGTTATGAAGGCCAACATTCCATTGGCTTTCTTCATTGCCTGCTGTACCTGCATGCTTCCTTTCAGTGACTGATGCACTTTCACTTGGCAGGTCTGGTCCCACGCCTACCTCTTTTTTCCAGCTCTATTCCCCCCCCCCCCCCACTACAATTAGCCTGAAGAAGGGTTCCAACCTGAAACGTTGCCTGTCCATTCCTTCCACAGATGCTGCCTGACCCGCTGAGTTACTCCAGCGCTTTAGTACATAGAATATAGGACAGTACAGCACAAGAACAGGCCCTTCGACCCTCATTGCCCGTGCTGAACATGAGGCCAAGCACAACCCTTATCTGCCTTTGGTGGTTTGATATCAAGGGATAGGGATTGATGGAAGGGGTTTTCGACAGGTTGGTGTTGTGGAGGAGGTCACGTAATGGACTACTGCACCTGATGATCAGAACATGATATTCAAGACTCAACACTGTCTTAGACAGCGATGCTCTCTGCGTTTTCATTGCTAAACATCAAATAAACTGAAATAAATATCAAGGGTGTTGGACCTGAAACCTGATCTGCTGGTCTCTCCCCGCTTGCTGTCAGACCTGTTGAGTTTTTCTTGCATCTTCTGTTTCCCCATCAAACGCTCTTAATTAAGAGGCGGTTGAAATTGAACTAAATGGGCAGGGGTGGTGCAGCGGTAGAGTTGCTGCCTCACAGCGCCAGAGACCCAGGTTCGATCCTGACTACGGGTGCTGTCTGTACGGAGTTTGCATGCTCTCCCCGTGACCTGCGTGGGTTTTCTCCGGGTGCTCCGGTTTCCTCCCACACTCCAAAGACGTGCAGGTTTGTAAGGCTGATTGGCTTCAGATAAAAACTGTAAATTGTCTCGAGTATGTGGTGATCACTGGAAGGCATGGACTCGATGGGCCGAAGGGCCTGTTGTCGCGCTGTATCTCTAAACTATACTAAATGCTTTCTCAATTAACTGGCCCAGGATGGACTGGTGCAACAAGTCTAAACAATGCTATTAATGGGACATTGAAAGGTAATTAAGGGCATGTCCCACTTAGGCGTTTTTTTAGGCGACTGCCGGCGACTGTCATAGTCGGAGTAGGTCGCCGAAAAACCGGGCACTGGACCCCCCCCTACGACAATGTCTATGACATTGGATTTGTCAAACAGACGATTTGAGTATAGGAGCAGGGAGGTTCTGCTGCAGTTGTACAGGGCCTTGGTGAAACCGCACCTGGAGTATTGTGTACAGTTTTGGTCTCCTAATCTGAGGAAAGACATTCTAGCCTTAGAGGGAGTACAGAGAAGGTTCACCAGATTGATCCCTGGGATGGACTTTCATATGAAGAAAGACTGGATAGACTGGGCTTGTACTCGCTGGAATTTAGAAGACTGAGGGGGGATCTTATTGAAACATATAAAACTCTTAAGGGGTTGGACAGGCTAGATGCGGGAAGATTGTTCCCGATATTGGGGAAGTCCAGAACCAGGGGTCACAGCTTAAGGATAAGGGGGAAGTCTTTTTGGACCGAGATGAGAACGTTTTTTTTCACACGGAGATTGGTGAATCTGTGGAATTCTCTGCCACAGTAGGTAGTTGAGGCCAGTTCATTGGCTATATTTAAGAGGGAGTTAGATGTGGCCCTTGTGGCTAAAGGGATCAGGGGGTATGGAGAGAAGGCAGGTACAGGTTACTGAGCTGGATGATCAGCCAGATCATATTGAATGGCCGAATGGCCGAATGGCCTACTCCTGACCTATTTTCTATGTTTCTATGTAAGCTACAACAACCTACCACCTGGTCAATGTCAAGCTACCAACAACCAGCGACCCAATCGTCGCGACTTCGGACGTCCACCTACGACCGCACCTACGACAACCTACGACAACTAAAGTCAACCTACGTCGAAACGTATAAGATTATTGAGGGGTTGGACACGTTAGAGGCAGGAAACATGTTCCCAATGTTGGGGGAGTCCAGAACCAGGGGCCACAGTTTAAGAATAAGGGGTAGGCCATTTGGAACGGAGATGAGGAAAAACTTTTTCAGTCAGAGAGTTGTGAATCTGTGTAATTCTCTGCCTCAGAAGGCAGTGGAGGCCAATTCTCTGGATGCATTCAAGAGAGAGCTAGATAGAGCTCTTAAGGATAGCGGAGTCAGGGGGTATGGGGAGAAGGCAGGAACGGGGTACTGATTGAGAATGATCAGCCATGATCACATTGAATGGCGGTGCTGGCTCTAAGGGCCGAATGGCCTCCTCCTGCACCTATTGTCTATTGTCTGTTGACCATTGTCTTTTGTCCATTGTCTATTGTCCATTGTCTATTGACCATTGCCTATTGACCATTGTCTATTGACCATTGTCTATTGTTCATTGTCTATTGACTATTGTCTATTGACCATTGTCTATTGACCATTGTCTATTGACCATTGTCTATTGACCATTGTCTATTATCTACGTCCACCTGCGACAAACTATGACCCTGTCGGCGACAACTGAAGACAACTGAAGACGATTCACGTCATTTTGACCTCCGGTTTTGACCTCCGGTACCTGTCGCCGGTTGACGTAGGTCGTCGCCAATGGAATTCACCGAAGTCAGCACCGGTGACAATCTACGTCACCCGGAGACAACCTACGACAGCGCCTACGTCAGGAGATGTCAAGCTACGCTCATTGGCGTCTCTAACCAACAGTCGCCAATTTTTTTTTAACATTTCAAAATCCAGCGGCGATCAGAAAGACGCTACGACTCTTTGGAGACAACTCACGGCCGTACAGGCGACACCCCGGCGACCGTGTGGTGACAGCCTAGTCCCCTGTAGTCGCCTAAACAATCACCTCAGTGGGACAGGAGTTTAAAGGGTCAAAGTCTTGAGGGTATTGAGTAAAACAAATTTTCACACAGAGAGTGGTGAATCTGTGGAATTCTCTGCCACAGAAGGTAGTTGAGGCCAGTTCATTGGCTATATTTAAGAGGGAGTTAGATGTGGCCCTTGTGGCTAAAGGGATCAGGGGGTATGGAGAGAAGGCAGGTACGGGATACTGAGTTGGATGATCAGCCATGATCATATTGAATGGCGGTGCAGGCTCGAATGGCCGAATGGCCTACTCCTACACCTATTTTCTATGTTTCTATGTTTCTAAAACCTATCCAGCCAGGATTTAAAGCTTGTTTAGGCTCAAGGGTGACCTCTGTTACAGTCACAAAGAATACCTAACTCAACAAAATGACTTCAATTTTGCTAAATCAAATTAGATTGAAAGATCGAAGGTTGACACAAAATGCTGGAGTAACTCAGCGGGACAGGCAGCATCTCTGGAGAGAAGGAATGGGTGACGTCTCGGGTCGAGACCCATTCCTTCTCTCTGCCTGTCCCGCCCGCTGAGTTACTCCAGCATTTTGTGTCTACCTTCGACATGTACCAGCATCTGCAGTTCTTTCCTACAAAGATTGGAGGGTCTGTGGCTGGTTTTCTCAGGCATGCACTGGGCACCTGGAGTCTCACACTGGAGTGTATAGTCACTCCCCGATCTATCAGAGGGTTAATGATGTGAGAAGCACATTACAGATTTAAATAACATTTTGATTTCCCACTAAACTACAGATGGAGCAAGTGGACAAAATCGACCTAATGATTGGTAACTGCTTGTGACTCCTATAATTAACAGGATTTTCTTCTCGACATACACAGTGCTAAGGACCTTGTCACAACTTGTTATTCATAACAAAATGGGTTACATTGTCACGCTGGTCCACATGGCTTGAGGTCTCATTTACTCTGTTTCATTTTCCTCAAAGATTTATTTGTGTGAGTGTGTGTGTGTGTGTGCGTGTGTGTGTGAGTGTGTGTGTGTGTGTGTGTGTGTGTGTGTGTGTGTGTGTGTGTGTGTGAGAGTGTGTGTGTGAGAGTGTGTGTGAGTGTGTGTGTGACAGTGTGTGTGTGAGAGTGTGTGTGAGTGTGTGTGAGTGTGTGTGTGAGAGTGTGTGTGTGAGAGTGTGTGTGTGTGTGTGAGTGTGTATGAGTGTGTGTGTGAGAGTGTGTGTGTGAGAGTGTGTGATTGCGTGATTTTGTGTGTGTGTGTGTGTGTGCGTGTGTGTGTGTGTGTATGTGCGCGTGTTTATATGGATGTGTGTGTGTGTGTGTGATTGCGTGATTTTGTGTGTGTTTGTGTCTGTGTGTGCGTGCGTATTTATATGGATCTGTGTGTGTGTGTGATTTTGTATGTGTTTGTGTGTGGATGTATGTGTGTGTGTGTGTGTGGATGTGTTATTGTGTGTGTTTGTGTGTGCATGCATGTGTGTATGCATGGTTTTGTCTGTATGTCCATGTGTGTATTTCTGCCTGTATGTTTGTGTATTTTGTGCACTTGTGTTGGTCTATTTGTGTCTGTACATTTGTGTTTCATGTACATATGCTAGTCTGTGTGTCTTCATGTCTGCATGTGAGTGTGTTTGTGCACGTGTGCATTTGTATTTATGTATGTTTGTGTATATATATATATTTATGTGTGTGTGTGTGTGTGTTTGTGTGTGTGGGTGCGTGTGTGTGTGCGCGTGTGCGTGCGTACATGGGTGTGCGTGTGTGTGTATGTGCGTGTACATGTGTGCACGCGTGTGACAATAGACAATAGACAATAGGTGCAGGAGGAGGCCATTCAGCCCTTCGAGCCAGCACCTTCATTCAATGTGATCATGGCTGATCATTCTCAATCAGTACCCCGTTCCTGCCTTCTCCCCGTACCCCCTGACTCCGCTATCCTTAAGAGCTCTATCCAGCTCTCTCTTGAATGCATTCATACAATTGGCCTCCACTGCCTTCTGAGGCAGAGAATTCCACAGATTCACAACTCTCTGACTGAAAAAGCTTTTCCTCATCTCAGTTCTAAATGGCCTACCCCTTATTCTTAAACTGTGGCCCCTTGTTCTAGACTCCCCCAACATTGGGAACATGTTTCCTGCCTCTAACGTGTCCAACCCCTTAATATTCTTATACGCTTCGATAAGATCTCCTCAAATCCTTCTAAATTCCAGTGTATACAGCACCCGAGGTCAGGATCGAACCTGGGTCTCTGGTCACCATTGGCGGCTCCACCTTTCCTGACTCATCGGTTCCGGCTCCGCTTTGTTCTGCACCTTCCCATATCTTTAGATTCCCCCGCCCTGACGCTCAATCTGAAGAAGGGTCTCAACCCAAAACGTCACCCATTCCTTCTCTCCAGAGATGCTGCCTGTCCCGCTGAGTTACTCCAGCATTTTGTGTCTATCCTCCTGCCCAAGGTCATGTTCATCAGATAGTTTCAGTTTTACTCTTGGAGATACAGCGTAGAAACAGGACCTTCGGCCCACCGACTCCGTGTCAAACAACGTTCACCCATACACCAGTTCTATCACAATTTACAGAAGTCAATTAACCTACAAAGCTGCACGTCTTGGGAGGAAACCGGAGATCCTGGAGAAAACCCACGCAGGTCACGGGGACAATGTACAAACTCTGTACAGACAGCACCCGTAGGCGGGATCGAACCTGGGTCTCTGGGGCTGTGAGGCGGCAACTCTACCGCTGCGCCACCGCGCCACCCTTGTACGACTCTGTAACACACTGCCAAAACCGTATGAGTTTCAAGTCCCATGTTAGAGAGGAGCATGAGTATGAAAAGGGAATGGAATAATCAGTCGGAGCGATGGATGGAATTAAAATGACACGGTTTATTTTTGTAGTGAATTGTTCATACCTGCTGCTTGTCAGGGCATGTTGAACAGAGTAGTGGGTGCCCAGCTGCTGTAGACTGGGTCGGGAGCGCTGAGTGGAGATGGAACGTGATTTTAAATACTGATGAATGATTCAGGAGCGGTGTAGAGAAGAGCGATCAACCCCTCTGACAGGGTGTTCAGGTGTGCGCTAATCATCGAGATCTCCGATCTGGTGAAGGAAGGAACTGCAGGGGCTGTTAGATAGACACAAGGTGCTGGAGTAACTCAGCAGGACAGGCAGCATCTCTGGAGAGAAGGGATGGGTGATGTTTCGGGCCCAGACCCTCCTTCAGACTTGGGCAAAGCGGTGCAGATGATACAAAGCTGGGTGGTAGTGTGAACTGTGAGGAAGATGCTATGAGGTTGCAGGGTGACTTGGACAGGTTGTGTGAGTGGGCGGATGCATGGCAGATGCAGTTTAATGTGGATAAGTGTGAGGTTATCCACTTTGGTGGTAAAAATAGGAAGGTAGAGTATTATCTGAATGGTGTCAAGTTAGGAACAGGGGACGTACAACGAGATCTGGGTGTCCTAGTGCATCGGTCACTGAAAGGAAGCATGCAGGTACAGCAGGCAGTGAAGAAAGCCAATGGAATGTTGGCCTTCATAACAAGAGGAGTTGAGTATAGGAGCAAAGAGGTCCTTCTGCAGTTGTACAGGGCCCTAGTGAGACCGCACCTGGAGTACTGTGTGCAGTTTTGGTCTCCAAAATTGAGGAAGGATTATCTTGCTATTGAGGGCGTGCAGCGTAGGTTTACTAGGTTAATTCCCGGAATGGCAGGACTGTCATATGTTGAAAGACTGGAGCGACTAGGCTTATCGAAACGTATAAGATTATTAAGGGGTTGGACACATTAGAGGCAGGAAACATGTTCCCAATGTTGGGGGAGTCCAGAACATGGGGCCACAGTTTAAGAATAAGGGGTAGGCCATTTAGAACTGAGATGAGGAAAAACGTTTTCAGTCAGAGAGTTGTGAATCTGTGGAATTCGCTGCCTCAGAAGGCAGTGGAGGCCAATTCTCTGAATGCATTCATGAGAGAGCTAGATAGAGCTCTTAAGGATAGCGGAGTCAGGGGGTATGGGGAGAAGGCAGGAACGGGGTACTGATTGAGAATGATCAGCCATGATCACATTGAATGGCGGTGCTGGCTCGAAGGGCCGAATGGCCTCCTCCTGCACCTATTGTCTATTGTCTATTGTCTCTCGACCCGAAACGTCACCCATCCCTCTTTCTCCAGAGATGCTGCCTGTCCCGCTGAGTTACTCCAGCACATTATGTGTAAATTGGATTGCCTTCCACCAGTGGAACAAAGGAAGCTACTCCAGAGGGAGGAAGGTCTCTATTATCTTCCACCCATCATCCCTCCCCATATTAGGGAGCTTAGATAGCTTAGTAAGTTGGGCAAGTCCCCAGCAACTCTCGCCAACTTCTACAGATGCACCATAGAAACCTTTTCATCGGGAGTCATCACGACATGGTTTGGAAACAGCTCCATCCAAGACCGCAAGAAATCGCAGAGAGTTGTGGACGCAGCCCAGACCATCACACAAACCAGCGTCCCTTCCATTGACTCCATCCACATCTCACGCTGCCTCGGCAAGGCCAGCAACAGAATGAAGGACCAGTCGCACTCCGGCCACTCCCTCGTCTCCCCTCTCCCATCAGGCAAAAGGTACAGAAGTGTGCTGTACATTGACGCTGAGGTCAACCACAGGATTGCCAAGGCCAGCGCTACCTTTGGGCGACTCCGTGGGAATGTTTGGGAGCGGAGAGGACTCAGCTTTACCACCAAGCTGAAGGTCTACCGTGCAGTGGTACTCACTACTCTTCTCTGTGCCAGTGAGACCTGGACTGTCTACAGCAGACATGCCAAACATCTCAACCACTTTCACTTGAGCTGCCTACACAGACTCCTTCACATCGGGTGGCAGGACAAAACCCCCGACACAGAGGTCTTGGAACGGGCCGGAATCCCCAGCGTCCACGCCCTCCTACGGAAAGCCCAAGCCAGATGGGCAGGCCATGTCGTCAGAATGCCCGAGAGTCGACTGCCAAAACAGCTTCTGTATGGAGAACTGTGTCAGGGCAAGCGCTCAGTAGGAGGACAGAAGAAACGGTTTAAGGACTGCCTCAAAGTGTCCCTCAAAGACTTGGACATCAACCTCAGCACTTGGGAGTCTCTTGCTCTGGACCGTCCAACCTGGCGTAGCAAGCTCACCACAGGAGCCCGTGCAGCAGAGAACAGACGCACTGCAGAGGCCCAGAGGAAACGCACCGCGCGCAAGGCCCGGGCTACCTCCACTTCCACTGCAGCACCCATCCACTTGTGTCCTACGTGTGGGCGTGCCTTCCGGGCCCGGATTGGCCTCACCAGTCACTTCCGGACCCACAGTCACCAATCCTCCAACTGAAAGTGAAGTCATGGTCATCTTCCAACCCGAAGGACCAACAACAACAACAACAACAGAAAGTGTGAAAACGCACACCTCCAGGTTCAGGGGCAGTTTCTTCCCAGCTGTTATCAGGCAACTGAACCATCCTAACAACAACTAGAGAGTGGTCTTGACCTCCCATTCACCTCATTAGAGACCTTCAGACTATCTTTATTGGACTTTATCTTGCACTAAATGGTGTACCCTTTATCCTGTATCTGTATACTGTGGGCAGGTTGATTGTAATCATGTGCAGTCTTTTCGTTGACTGGATAGCACGCATCAAAAAGCTTTTCACTGTACCTCGGTACACGTGACAATTATAAACTAAACTATACAACTTTAGATAGTTCCTCTGTCCCTCTCTTCCCCTCCCCCTTCCCAGTTCTCCCACTATCTTCCTGTCTCCACCTATATCCTTCCTTTGTCCCGCCCCCCCTGACATCAGTCTGAAGAAGGGTCTCGACCCGAAACGTCACCCATTCCTTCTCTCCTGAGATGCTGCCTGACCTGCTGAGTTACTCCAGCATTTTGTGAATCAACTAAACCAAACTGTACTCGCTGGGTGGAGTGCCATGGACTGATTTCCTCAGTGAAATTCTTTATTTTTATGTAGTGCAGTAACAAAGGTGGTGGTTTAATGCACAAATAGACGCAAAATGCGAGAGTAACACAAGAGGTCAGGCAGTGTCTCTGGAGAGAATTCTTGCTATTGAATTCTTGCAATATTCTTGCTATTGAGGGCGTGCAGCGTAGGTTTACTAGGTTAATTCCCGGAATGGCGGGACTATCATATGTTGAAAGACTGGAGCGACTAGGCTTGTATACACTGGAATTTAGAAGGAAGAGAGGAGATCTTATCGAAACGTATAAGATTATTAAGGGGTTGGACACGTTAGAGGCAGGAAACATGTTCCCAATATTGGGGGAGTCTTGAACAAGGGGCCACAGTTTAAGAATAAGGGGTAGGCCATTTAGAACTGAGATGAGGAAAAACTTTTTCAGTCAGAGTGTTGTGAATCTGTGGAATTCTCTGCCTCAGAAGGCAGTGGAGGCCAATTCTCTGAATGCATTCAAGAGAGAGCTGGATAGAGCTCTTAAGGATAGCGGAGTCAGGGGGTATGGGGAGAAGGCAGGAACGGGGTACTGATTGAGAATGATCAGCCATGATCACATTGAATGGCGGTGCTGGCTCGAAGGGCCGAATAGCCTCCTCCTGCACCTATTGTCTATTGTCTATTGTCTACTGAGAGAAGGAATAGGTGACATTTCAGGTTGAGACTGTTTCTCAGACCGAGAGTCAGGGGAGAGCGAAACTAGAGGTATGAAAAGGTACAGAACTAATCACAGCCAGCACTGATGGCCAAGGAGCCCACAATGGTCCATTGTTACAAGGAGTCATAGAGTGACACAGCATGGAAACAGGCCCTTCGGCCCAACTTGCCCACACCGGCCAACATGTCCCAGCTACACTAGTCCCACCTGCCTGCGTTTGGTCCATATCCCTCCACACCTGTCCTATCCATGTACCTGTCTGTTTCTTAAACGTTAGGATAGTCCCTGCCTCAACTACCTCCTCTGGCAGCTTGTTCCATTCACCCACCACCCTTTGTGCGAAAAAGATACCCCTCAGATTCCTATTAAATCTTTTCCCCTTCACCTCAAACCTACGTCCTCTGGTCCTCGATTCCCCCAGTCAGGGCAAGAGATTCTGTGCATCTACCCGATCTATTCCTCTCATGATTTTATACACCACCTCCTCGTCCTACGCCCATTTCTTCGGTGTTATCCCGCATCTGCAGTTCCTTCCGACACTGGGTATAAAAGAGAGCGGGCAAAAACAGCGGAATCAAAGTTAACATTCTACATGGAGATGGGAAAGGCTCTGAAATCCCAACAGGGAACTGAACTCACTTTCATCTCTGTCTGCCGATTTTGCTACACGGTTAGCTCAATAGTCAGATAGTCTGCTGACAAATTGTTGATATTAAGTATAACTTGTTCATGTGTTAATATTCCAGCCAGTACAGCATGAACTAAAATTATAACAATTGCACGCATGCATTGATATTAGGCTTCTGTGCAATGAATTGTTATGGACTACCTGGTGCAGAAGAAACAGTGAAACCTCAGCAGTTTAGGCAGCAACGGCAGAGAAGGAAACAGGGTTAATGTTTCAGATCAAAGGCCCTTCATCAGAGGCGAGGAAGGTTAGAAATGAAACAAGATGTAACCTTGTGCGTTGGAAAGAACTGCAGATGCTGGTTTAAATCGAAGATAGGCAAAAAATGCTGGAGCAACTCAGCGGGACATGGGAGCATCTCTGGAGAAGGAATGGGTGACGTTTCGGGTTGAGTCTGAAGAAGGGTCTCGACCCGGAACGTCACCTATTTCTTCTCTCCAGAGATGCTGCCTGTCCCGCTGAGTTACTCCAGCTTTTTGTGTCTGCCTATCTTTGGTTTTAAACCATCATCTGCAGTACCTCCCTACACCCTTGTCATTTATCTGTGTACTGCGGACAGCTTGGTTGTAATCATGTATAGTCTTTTCCCTTGATTGGATAGCACGCAAACAAAATCTATGCACTCTACACATGGCAATAATAAACTAATTTGGGCGGCACGGTGGCGCAGCGGTAGTTGCTGCCTCACATAGAAACATAGAAACATAGAAAATAGGTGCAGGAGTAGGCCATTCGGCCCTTCAAGCCTGCACCGCCATTCAATATGATCATGGCTGATCATCCAGCTCAGTAGCCTGTACCTGCCTTCTCTCCATACCCCCTGATCCCTTTAGCCACAAGGGCCACATCTAACTCCCTCTTAAATATAGCCAATGAACTGGCCTCAACTACCTTCTGTGGCAGAGAATTCCACAGACTCACCACTCTCTGTATGAAGAAATGTTTTCTCATCTCGGCCCTAAAAGACTTCCCCCTTATCCATAAGCTGTGACCCCTGGTTCTGGACTCCCCCAACATCGGGAACAATCTTCCCGCATCTAGCCTGTCCAACCCCTTAAGAATTTTATATGTTTCTATAAGATCCCCCCTCAGTCTTCTAAATTCCAGCGAGTACAAGCCCAGTCTATCCAGTCTTTCCTCATATGAAAGTCCCGCCATCCCAGGGATCAATCTGGTGAACCTTCTCTGTACTCCCTCTAAGGCAAGAACGTCTTTCCTCAGGTTAGGAGACCAAAACTGCACGCAATACTCCAGGTGCGGTCTCACCAAGGCCCTGTACAACTGCAGCAGAACCTCCCTGCTCCTAAACTCAAATCCTCTTGCTATGAATGCCAACATACCATTCACTTTCTTCACTGCCTGCTGCACCTGCATGCTTGCTTTCAATGACTGGTGCACCATGACACCCAGGTCACGTTGCATCTCCCCTTCTCCCAATCGGTCACCATTCAGGTAATACTCTGCTTTCCTGTTCTTACCGCCAAAGTGGATAACCACAGCGCCAGAAGCCCGGGTTTGATCCTGACCTCGGGTGCTGTCTGTACGGAGTTTGCACGTTCTCCCCATGACCTGCGTGGGTTTTCTCCGGGTGCTCCAGATTCCTCCCACACTCCAAAGACGTGCAGATTAGTCAGCTAGACACAAAATGTTGGAGTAACTCGGTGGGACAGGCAGCATCTCTGGATGTTTGTAGGTTATTTGGCTTCGGTAGAACTTGTCAATCATCCCTAGTGTGTAGGATAGTGTTAGCGATCGTGTGGATCGCTGTTCGCCCAAAAGGCCTGTTTCCACGCTGTATCTCTAAAGTTTAAAATCCAGATTGGAAAACAAATCTGCCTCCATAACAGAGCTGAGATGAAGTGTGGAAGTGTTTCATAGCCTCTTGTCCTGCTAGTTATGAGGCCGCTGTGGGAATAACCGGCACGGTGGCGCAGCGGTAGAGTTGCTGCCTTACAGCGAATGCAGCGCCGGAGACTCAGGTTCGATCCTGACTACGGGCGCCGTCTGTACGGAGTTTGTACGTTCTCCCCGTGACCTGCGTGGCTTTTCTCCGAGATCTTCGGTTTCCTCCCACACTCCAAAGACGTACAGGTTTGTAGGTTAATTGGCTGGGCAAATGTAAAAATTGTCCCTAGTGGGTGTAGGATAGTGTTAGTGTGCGGGGATCGCTGGTCGGCGCGGACCCGGTGGGCCGAAGGGCCTGTTTCTGCGCTGCATCTCTAAATCTAAATCTAAATAATTCCTCCCACACTCCAAAGATGTACAGGTATGTAGGTAAATTGGCTTGGTAAATGTAAAATTTGTCGTTAGTGTGTGTAGGATAGGGTAGAGGTGCGGCGATCGGCGCGGACCCGGTGGGCCGAAGGGCCTGTTTCCGTGCTGTATCTCTAAACTAAACAGTGCAAAGACCCTGTGGTGGACTATTACCATAATGTTGAAACATCGAGCAAGGATTCCCTGCCCTGACTCTCACCTGCACCAAAGTGATTGACACGAAACAGAGGCAGACTTCAATAAACCGACTGATTCCTTTTCACACAACCTGCTTGTCACAATTTATTTGAATTCCCTCAGGCAATCACCAGTCATTTCCTTAACAGCACAAAAATCAGTCGGAAAACCCAGGTGTTATCTGCAAGTGGTTCTCAAACAGAAGCCACTCGATCTAACTCCAGGCATCGTGCTCCTTTGTAAATTTTGTTTCCTTCCTGGAGATATTTTCTGATAGCTGGAGGTGTCTTGCACGGTGGCGCAGCGGTAGAGTTGCTGACTCACAGCGCCAGAGACCCAGGTTCGATCCTGACTACGGGCGCTGTCTGTACGGAGTTTGTACCTTCTCCCCGTGGGTTTTCTCCGGGTGCTCCGGTTTCCTCCCACACTCCAAAGACGTACAAGTTTGTTGTAGTAAACCAACCTTAACTAAAAGACTAAACTTGTGCCCTGAAAGTGCTCTAGTTTGAAGCATTCCTTCATTTTCTGCACAGTGGTGTAGCGGTAAAGCTGCTACCTCACGGTATCAGAGACCCGATTTCGATTCTGACCTTGGGTGCTGTCTGTGTGGAGTTTGCACGTTCTTCTTGTGACTGCGTGGGTTTCCTCTGTGTGGTGCAGGAGGTGAGAATAGGGCAACGTTCTACAAAAACACCCAGCATGTCATGCAGTATCTGTGGAAAGATGGAAAGCAAGACCAAACCTTTCAGGTCTGTTCAACTTCTGGTTTAGTTTAGTTTAGTTTTGAGATACAGCGCGGAAACAGGCCCTTCGGCCCACCGGGTCCGCGCCGACCAGCGATCCCCACACAACAACACTATCCTACACACACTAGGGACAAATTTTACATCTACCAATCCAATTATCCTACAAACCTGTACGTCTTTGGAGTGTGGGAGGAAACCGAAGCTCTTGGAGAAAACCCACATGGTCACGGGGAGAACGTACAAACTCTGTACAGTTGGGATGGAACCCGGGTCTCAGGCGCTGCATTCGCTGTAAGGCAGCAACTCTACCGCTGCGCCACCGTGCCGCCCAGAATGGACCTGAAAAGTTAACTTGGCTTCTCTCTCCATGGGTGCTGCCTGACCTGCTGAGTGTTTCCAGTATATTCTGGTTTTGTTGTGGATTTCAAGCCTCTGCAGGTTTTGGATTTCTAACTTTAAAGAGGCAGGGGTCATAAAAATGAGATGTGAGGATCTTACAATCGACCTGCCATTGAGCCAATGTGGTGAACAGGCAGTGGTGGACAGGAGATCGCTCAGATCAGGACATGGGCCGACAAAAGGAACTGCAGATGCGGGGAAACGTGAGCAAAAGATAAAGTGCTGGAGGAACTCAACAGGTCATAGAGTGATACAGAGCGGAAACAGGCCCATCGGCCCAACTTACCCACACCGACCAACGTCCCATCTACACTTGTCCCACTTGTCCAAATGTATCTTAAACGTTGTGATAGGATTTGATAGTACACTATTCTTGCTATTGAGGGCGTGCAGCGTAGGTTTACTAGGTTAATTCCCGGAATGGCGGGACTATCATATGTTGAAAGACTGGAGTGACTAGGCTTGAATACACTGGAAGTTAGAAGGATGAGAGGGGATCTTATCGAAACGTATAAGATTATTAAGGGGTTGGACACGTTAGAGGCAGGAAACATGTTCCCAATGTTGGGGGAGTCCAGAACCAGGGGCCACAGTTTAAGAATAAGGGGTAGGCCATTTAGAACGGAGATGAGGAAAAACTTTTTCAGTCAGAGAGTTGTAAATCTGTGGAATTCTCTGCCTCAGAAGACAGTGGAGGCCAATTCTCTGAATGCATTCAAGAGAGAGCTAGATAGAGCTCTTAAGGATAGCGGAGTCAGGGGGTATGGGGAGAAGGCAGGAACGGGGTACTGATTGAGAATGATCAGCCATGATCACATTGAATGGTGGTGCTGGCTCGAAGGGCTGAATGGCCTCCTCCTGCACCTATTGTCTATTGTCTACTGACTAGACTACCCAAAACTAGTTGGATACCTGTAACCCACCTGCTCCCGTTTGGCCCATTAACATCTTATCCTTTCTTATCCATTTACCATACAAAAGGTCTTTTAAATTACTCTCATGATAAGCACCTCTATAAGATCACCTCTCATCCTCCTGCACTCCAAGGAATAGAGTCCCAGCCTGCTCAACCTCTCCCTGTAGCTCAGGCCCTCGAGTCCTGGCAACATCCTTGGTCATAAGATCACTAGTGATAGGAGCAGAATTAGGCCAATTGGCCCATCAAGTCTTCTCCACCATTCAATCATGGCTGATCTATCTCTCCCTCCCAACCCCATTCTCCTGCCTTTTCCCCATCACCTCTGACACCCGTACTAATCAAGAATCTATCTATCTCTGCCTTAAAAATGTCCACTGACTTGGCCTCCACAGCCTTCTGTGGCAAAGAATTCCACAGGTTCACCACCCTCTGACGAAAGAAATTTCTCTTCATCTCCTTCCTAAAGGAACGTCCTTTAATTCTGAGGGTGTGACCTCTGGTCCTAGACTCTCCCACTAGTGGAAACATCCTCTCCACATCCACAGGATGGTCCGGCAGCATCTGGGGAGGGAATGAACAGACGATGTTTCAGGTCCGGACCCTTGGGGCTGCACGGTGGCGCAGCGGTAGAGTTGCTGCTTTACAGCGAATGCAGCGCCGGAGACTCAGGTTCGATCCCGACTACGGGCGCCGTCTGTACGGAGTCTGTACGTTCTCCCTGTGATCTGCGTGGGTTTTCTCCGAGATCTTCGGTGTCCTCCCACACTCCAAAGACGTACAGGTTTGTAGGTTAATTGGCTTGTAGGTTAATTGTCCCCAATGCGTGCGGGATAATGTTAATGTGCGGGGATCGCTGGTCGGCGCGGGCGTGGTGGGCCGAGAGGGCCTGTTTCCGCGCTGTATCTCTACACTGAACTAAACCCTTCTTCATAGACATGGCCACAGAGGTTTGGTCGCTAGGTTTACATGGAGTCGGGCGAGACATGGACACCAAGGAGTTAAACCGATTTTTAATAACACAATTCCTCCGAATGTCAAAAAAGAAATGAACAGACTTGCTCCAGTCCTAGACCTGACATAGTTGCCATGGATATTGTTGCAGCTGGATATTAAATGAGAATGTGGAACACTGTATTATGAATAAAGACAATGAGGGTAATTTTAATTGTGTGAAAATACAGAGCAAGAGATTGGAAATCATCACTTTCAGTCTCACAACCCTCATATGTATTTGCAATGCAGTTAATAACAAACTCAAATGCTTTATAAAATGCATTTATGCTTTAGAGATTTCGATTTTTTTTTTAGATTTAGAGATACTGCGCGGAAACAGGCCCTTCGGCCCACCGGGTCCGTGCCGCCCAGCGATCCCCGCACACTAACACTATCCTACACACACTAGGGACAATTTTTACATTTGCCCAGTCAATTAACCTACAAACCTGTACGTCTTTGGAGTGTGGGAGGAAACCGAAGATCTCAGAGAAAACCCACGCAGGTCACGGGGAGAACGTACAAACTCCGTACAGACGGCGCCCGTAGTCATGACCGAACTTGAGTCTCCGGCGCTGCATTCGCTGTAAGGCAACAACTCTACCGCTGCGCCACTGTGACCGCCCGTGCAGCGCAGAAACAGGCCCTTCGGCCCACCAAGTCCGCACCGGCCAGCGATCACCCAATATACTAGCACTAACATTAGACAATAGACAATAGGTGCAGGAGGAGGCCATTTGGCCCTTTGAGCCAGCACCGCCATTCACTGTGATCATGGCTGATCTTTCTCAATCAGTACCCCGTTCCTGCCTTCTCCCCATACCCCCTGACTCCGCTATCATTAAGAGCTCTATCCAGCTCTCTCTTGAAAGCATTCAGAGAATTGGCCTCCACTGCCTTCTGAGGCAGAGAATTCCACAGATTCACAACTCTCTGACTGAAAAAGCTTTTCCTCATCTCAGTTCTAAATGGTCTACCCCTTATTCTTAAACTGTGGCCCCTTGTTCTGGACTCCCCAACATTGGGAACATGTTTCCTGCCTCTAACGTGTCCAACCCCTTAATAATGTTATACGTTTCGATAAGATCTCCTCTCATCCTTCTAAATTCCAGTGTATACAAGCCTAGTCGCTCCAGTCTTTCAACATATGACAGTCCTGCCATTCCGGGAATTAACCTAGTAAACCTACGCTGCAAGCCCTCAATACCATTTCTCTGAATGCTCCCAAGTTGGCGCCCAACCCAGACAGACTATTTGCGTGCTAGCCACAGACACAGATCTACAGTCATACATTACAATCGCTCCACACTCTTAAATCTCCACTCCTACTGCAACGGGTGACGGACCTGTGGAATTCATTGCCACAGAAGGCTGTGGAGGTCAAGACAGTGGATATTTTTAAGGCAGAGATAGATAGATTCTTGATTAGTGCGGGTGTCAGGGGTTATGGGGAGAAAGCAGGAGAATGCCTTGTACTGGGCTTGTACTCCCACTTTTTAAAAAGGGAGGGAGAGAGAAAACGAGGAATTATAGACCAGTTAGTCTAACATCGGTAGTGGGGAAAATGCTAGAGTCAGTTATTAAAGATGTGATAGCATTACATTTGGAAAGTGGAGAAATCATCGGACAAAGTCAGCATGGATTTACCAAAGGCAAATCATGTCTGACGAATCTTATAGAATTTTTCGAGGATGTAACCAGTAGAGTGGATAAGGGAGAACCAGTCGATGTGTTATATCTGTACTTTCAGAAGGCCTTCGACAAGGTCCCACATAGGAGATTGGTGTACAAACTTAAAGCACACGGTATTGAGGGTTCAGTGTTGAGGTGGATAGAAAATTGGTTGGCGGACAGGAAGCAAAGAGTAGGAATAAACGGGTTCTTTTCGGAATGGCAGGCAGTGACTAGTGGGGTACCGCAAGGCTCAGTGCTGGGACCCCAGTTATTTACAGTGTATATTAATGATTTGGACGAGGGAATTGAATGCAACATCTCTAAGTTTGCGGATGACACGAAGCTGGGTGGCAGTGTTAGCTGCGAGGAGGATGCTAGGAGGCTGCAGAGTGACTTGGATAGATTAGGCGAGTGGGCAAATGCATGGCAGATGCAATATAATGTGGATAAATGTGAGGTTATCCACTTTGGCGGCAAGAACAGGAAAGCAGAGTATTACCTGAATGGTGACCGATTGGGAGAAGGGGAGATGCAACGTGACCTGGGTGTCATGGTGCACCAGTCATTGAAAGCAAGCATGCAGGTGCAGCAGGCAGTGAAGAAAGCGAATGGTATGTTGGCATTCATAGCAAGAGGATTTGAGTTTAGGAGCAGGGAGGTTCTGCTGCAGTTGTACAGGGCCTTGGTGAGACCGCACCTGGAGTATTGTGTGCAGTTTTGGTCTCCTAACCTGAGGAAAGACGTTCTTGCCTTGGAGGGAGTACAGAGAAGGTTCACCAGATTGATCCCTGGGATGGCGGGACTTACATATGAGGAAAGACTAGATAGACTGGGCTTGTACTCGCTGGAATTTAGAAGACTGAGGGGGGATCTTATAGAAACATATAAAATTCTTAAGGGGTTGGAGAGGCTAGATGCGGGAAAATTGTTCCCGATGTTGGGGGAGTCCAGAACCAGGGGTCACAGCTTAAGGATAAGGGGGAAGTCTTTTAGGACCGAGATGAGAAAACATTTCTTCACACAGAGAGTGGTGAGTCTGTGGAATTCTCTGCCACAGAAGGTAGTTGAGGCCAGTTCATTGGCTATATTTAAGAGGGAGTTAGATGTGGCCCTTTTTGCTAAAGGGATCAGGGGGTATGGAGAGAAGGCAGGTACAGGTTACTGAGCTGAATGATCAGCCATGATCATATTGAATGGCGGTGCAGGCTCGAAGGGCCGATTGGCCTACTGCTGCACCTATTTTCTATATGTTTCTAATGGTGTTAGGAGGGAAAGATAGATCAGCCATGATTGAATGGCAGAGTGGACTTGATGGGCCAAATGGCCTAATTCTGCTCCTATCACTAATGACCTTATGACCAAGGATGTTGCCAGGACTCAAGGGCCTGAGCTACAGGGAGAGGTTGAGCAGGCTAGGACTCTATTCCTTGGAGTGCAGGAGGATGAGAGGTGATTTTATAGAGGTGTTTATCATGAGAGGAATACATGGGTTTAATTCTTAGATTCTTGATTAATACGGGTGTCAGAGGTTATGGGGAGAAGGCAGGAGAATGGGGTTAGGAGGGAGAGATAGATCAGCCATGATGGAATGGCGAAGTGGACTTGATGGGCCGAATGGCATAATTCAGCTCCTATCACTTATGAACTTATGAACATGAGCAATTCCCTTGTAAAATATCTGTACACAGCGAATGTCTCGATTGTAATCATGTATTGTCTTTCCGCTGACTGGTTAGCACGCAACAAAAGCTTTTCACTGCACCTCGGTACACGTGACAATAAACTAAAGTGAACTGAACTGAACTCTGTGCAATTCCCCTCACTGTCTGACTACTGGTGCTGTGTGTACTGAGTGTGTAGGAAAGAACTGCAGATGTGGCTTAAACTGAAGACAAAATGCTGGAGTAACTCAGCGGGTCAGGCAGCGTCTCTGGAGAGAAGGAATGGGTGACGTTTCCAGTCGAGACATCCGAAGAGGGGTCTCCACCCGAAACGTCACCCATTCCTTCTCTCCAGAGACGCTGCCTGTCCCGCTGAGTTACTCCAGCTTTTTCTCTCTGTACTGAACTGAACGTTGTGAATCTGTGGAATTCTCTGCCTCAGAAGGCAGTGGAGGCCAATTCTCTGGATGCATTCAAGAGAGAGCTAGATAGAGCTCTTAAGGATAGCGGAGTCAGGGGGTATGGGGAGAAGGCAGGAACGGGGCACTGATTGTGAATGATCAGCCATGATCACAATGAATGGCGGTGCGTACAGGCTCGAAGGGTTGAATGGCCTCCTCCTGCACCTATTGTCTATTGTCTAACTCGGCTTATCGGCCCCCAACATCCTTGCGACCAGCGGCATTGTCTAGCGAGAGATGAGGCTTACCGTTAGGGGAGGGGGAGGGAAGGGGTGAGGAGCTTGGTGTAATGGGGGCAGGGGGGGGGGCGTGGTTGGAAGGGTGGGTTGTACGATGTCAAACCCAATCTCCTGTGTCTGTGATTGTGCTGTAACTGCTCTGCACAAAGCTTATAATGAAATATTATCACCATCAGTCAGCACTGGGAGGGAAAAGTGGTCCAATTTGTCAAGGGGCCAGAGGTCTGGCTGGGGCTTTTATCATCTAATCCCGTGTTTGAGAGCTGGGACCCAGCGCTGCTCACTGCAGAATACAGATAAGTTTCTAAATGCCTGGCACTCCGTCGTGACCTCATTGTATACGCTCTGCGGGGAATCAGGATTTAAATCCTTCCTGCCTGTCAGGCATGTGAGTGTCTCTCAAACCTCAAAAGAGCGATTGGTTGTCAGAGCTCCAGGGAAGACGGCCACCCATTAAAAGCATCAGCGGGAACGACATGAAACAAGAACAGGAAAACTCTTGCCGTGCTCAGCAGGTCAGGCAGCCTCTGCGGTCGATGAAACCCTCAGCGTTTCAGGCCGGCAATCCCAGGTGGCACAGCGGTAGAGTTATTGCCTTACAGCGCTTACAGCGCTTACAGACCCGGCTTCCATCCTGACTGCAGGTGCTGTCTATGCGGAGTTTGCACGTTCCTCCCGTGACCCTCGTGGGTTTTCTCCGGGCGCTCCGGTTTCCTCCCGCACTCCAAAGACGTGCAGGTTTGTAGGATAATTGGCTTCTGTATAAGTGTAAATTGTCCCTAGTGGGTGTGAAAGGAAGCATGCAGGTACAGCAGGCAGTGAAGAAAGCCAATGGAATGTTGACCTTCATAACAAGAGGAGTTGAGTATAGGAGCAAAGAGGTCCTTCTGCAGTTGTACAGGGCCCTGGTGAGACCGTACCTGGAGTACTGTGTGCAGTTTTGCTCTCCAAATTTGAGGAAGGATATTCTTGCTATTGAGGGCGTGCCGCGTAGGTTTACTAGGTTAATTCCCGGAATGGCGGGACTGTCGTATGTTGAAAGACTGGAGCGGCTAGGCTTGTATACACTGGAATTTAGAAGGATGAGAGGGGATCTTATCGAAACGTATAAGATTATTAAGGGGTTGGACACGTTAGAGGCAGGAAACATGTTCCCAATGTTGGGGGAGTCCAGAACAAAGGGCCACAGTTTAAGAATAATGGGTAGGCCATTTAGAGCGGAGATGAGGAAAAACTTTTTCAGTCAGAGAGTTGTGAATCTGTGGAATTCTCTGCCTCAGAAGGCAGTGGAGGCCAATTCTCTGAATGCATTCAAGAGAGAGCTAGATAGAGCTCTTAAGGATAGCGGAGTCAGGGGGTATGGGGAGAAGGCAGGAACGGGGTACTGATTGAGAATGATCAGCCATGATCACATTGAATGGCGGTGCTGGCTCGAAGGGCCGAATGGCCTCCTCCTGCACCTATTGTCTATTGTCTATTGTAGGGTAGTGTCAGTGTGCGGGGATCGCTGGTCGGCGCGGACTCGGTGGGCCGAAGGGCCTGTTTCCGCACTGTATCTCTAAACTAAACTCTCTGGTCCTGAAGGGGTTACACGACAGTCTGAGTGACAGAAAGTAATTTTCTGTGATTGTGGTCTGACAGGGATAAGAGTGTTATATTGCAGACCCAGCCAGGCCAGCCAGGACTCTCCCACTGTTCCCTTATCTCAACGCAGGCCACAGATATTTAAATGGCTCTGGAGGTCCTTGCCAACTAGGAGAGGTTTTGTGTTGGTTCTCAGGCTGGCTTTGGTGAGACAAGTCTTCATTAAATGCCAACTAGGAGAGGTTTTGTGTTGGTTCTCAGGCTGGCTTGGGTGAGACAAGTCTTCATTAAATGCCAACTAGGAAAGGTTTTGTGTTGGTTCTCAGGCTGGCTTGGGTGAGACAAGTCTTCATTAAATGCCAACTAGGAGAGGTTTTGTGTTGGTTCTCAGGCTGGCTTGGGTGAGACAGCCTTCCCACCTTTCATCCTCTCTCTTTATGTTCTCCCCACACAATGTGGCCTTTCAGTCAGTCTCTCTCAGCTCAGAGGCAGGAGCTGTCAATGCCCATCGTGGCAGGGCCCAGAGGCAGGGGTGTAGGAAACATCGAAACATAGACATACACCCCAGCGGTATGAACATTGTCTTCTCTAACTTCAGATAGTTCCTCTGTCCCTTTCTCTGAGACCTTCGGTTTCCTCCCACACTCCAAAGACGTGCAGGTTTGTAGGTTGATTGGCTTGGTAAATGTCAAAAATTGTCCCTAGTGTGTATAGGATAGTGTTAATGTGCGGGGATCGCTGGTCGGCGCGGACCCGGTGGGCCGAAGGGCCTGTTTCCGCGCTGTATCTCTAAACTAAACTAAACTAAAACTTAGCCAGTCAGCGGAAAGACAATACATGATTAAAAATCGATCCATTTACAATCCGCTGGTAGCCAAATAAATTGACAAAGAATTATTGAAAATAACTCGGGCAGTACAGTGACACAGCGGTAGACTTGCTGCCTCACAGCGCCAGAGACCCGGGTTTCAGTTCCAGTTTAGTTTATTGTCATGTGTACCGAGGTACAGTGAAAAGCTTTTGTTGCGTGCTAACCAGTCAGCGGGAAAGACAATACATGATTACAATCGAGCCATTCACAGTGTACATACATGATAAGGGAATAACGTTTAGTGCAAGGTTAAGCCAACAAAGTCCGATCAAGGATAGTCCGAGGGTCACCTATGAGGTAGATAGTAGTCCAGGACTACTCTCTGGTTGTGGTGGGATGGTTCAGTTGCCTGATAACAGCTGGGAAACGTGTGAAACATAAACACAGGGATGGATCAGCAGGGCTGAATGGCCTGTTATCGTGCTTCACACACCCGGTAATACTTTGTAAAACGGGCATGGAAAATGGAAAAGATGGAAAATGGAAAAGATGGAAAATGGCAGATGGAAAATTTATTTGTATAAATAGCATCCGGCTCTTGGAACTGAAACTAATCATTCATTCCATCTATAACGCTGACAGAGGGGGGAAAAAAAGCATCATTTGATTTCTGAATTCACAGCAATTAAGAATCAGGATCTTTGACAAGCCCAGTACAGGAGTAATCCTTCAGAGAATTATGATAGGATTTATATGTGAAAATGAAGGGAACACAACCTATAAATGTGCAAGCTCCTACAATTGTTTTCTGGTTTATAGCAAGAGTGTTTGGAATTGAAGAAAATTCACTTGTTTTTCTCAATCAGATTTATTTTTTCATTGGTGAGAAATCAAATTGAAAGTGCGTTTGCCTCTGTCTCAGTCTGAGAGTCATAGAGTTGTGCACACTAGGGATTAATTACCTAAAGAGACCCTGGTTTGGATTCACGGGAGGTGGTCTAGGAGGGGAGGATGCCCCTCAAACTGCGGAGCATCCTGGACAATACAGCTCACCCCCTCCATGACACACTGGCCAACCTGAGGAGCACCTTCAGCAACAGACTGGTCCCACCAAGATGTAGCACAGAACGATCGCCACAGGAGATCAATAGACAATAGACAATAGGTGCAGGAGGAGGCCATTCGGCCCTTCGAGCCAGCACCGCCATTCAATGTGATCATGGCTGATCATTCTCAATCAGTACCCCGTTCCTGCCTTCTCCCCATACCCCCTGACTCCGCTATCCTTAAGAGCTCTATCCAGCTCTCTCTTGAATGCATTCAGAGAATTGGCCTCCACTGCCTTCTGAGGCAGAGAATTCCACAGATTCACAACTCTCTGACTGAAAAAGTTTTTCCTCATCTCAGTTCTAAATGGCCTACCCCTTATTCTTAAACTGTAGACCCTTGTTCTGGACTCCCCCAACATTGGGAACATGTTTCCTGCCTCTAACATGTCCAACCCCTTAATAATCTTATTCCCTGTGGCTACCAAACTGTACAACTCCACCCCCTTCTGTCATGGGAAGACTGACTCCCCTCCCCTCCCCCCCAATCTTTGCACATCCCCAATCCTTTCCACTCATCACTTTAATTTGATGCTTCATGTATCTTGTGTTTTATGACTGTTGGCAGACCAATTTCCCTCCTGGGATAAATAAAGTTCTCTCGTATCGTATCGTTTGATCCCGACTACGGGTGCTGCCTCTACGGAATTTGTACGTTCTCCCTGTGACTGCGTACGTTTTCTCCGGGATCAAGAAACCTTCTTCCCCTCTTTTGTCAGACTTCTGAACGGTCCTTCCATGAGGTATTTATTCACAAAGTGCTGGAGTAACTCAGCAGGTCGGGCAGCATCTCGGGAGAGAAGGAATGGGTGACGTTTCGGGTCGAGACCCTTCTTCAGACCCTTCTTCATGGTCCTTCCATGAGCCAGGATACTGTTCAATTCACCTCCGCCCGATTGTAAGCATTGGACTTTGTCTAGGGAACTGATGGGCTACTGTCAGTCTGTGTAGAGTTTGCACGTTCTCCCTGTGACCACGTGGGTTTCCTCTGGGTGCTCTGGCTTCTTCCCACATTCCAAAGACGTGTGGGTTTGTACGTAATTGGCCACTGTAAATTTTCCCCGGTGATTGCTGGTTGAATTGGAATCGGTGCACTGAAGGCCCTGTTTCCACACTGTATTGCATGTCTAAACTCTAACCTGAACTACTATGCTGAGAACTATAATCTTCACTCTGTATCTTCTCATTTATCTATGGTACTTGAGTTTGAACTGTGTCTATATCTATGTATGTTATATCTGAAGACAGACACAAAGTGCTGGAGTACCTCCGTGGGTCAGCCAGCAAACCTGGAGTAAAAGGATGGGCAATATTTCGGGTCGGGACCCTTCTGATCATAGACCTGATCTGTTTGGAGAGCATGCAAAACAAAGATTTACACTGTACCTCAGCACGCGTGACAATAAAGAAATCTAAACCTAAACCTCAGGAGAACTCAGCTAATTGAGCAGCATCTATGGGGAGAAAAACTGGTTAACATCTCTGGACAGTGACCCTTCCTCAGAACTGACTGCTGAAGCTGCCCTTAATAAGCTTTTTGTTTTATGTTTCGAGGAAGCTTACATTCAGTAGTTTAGTTTAGTGATACGACACAAAAACAGGCCCTTCGGCCCACCGAGTCTGTGCCGAATAGCGATCCCCACACATTAGAACAAGGGGTCACAGTTTAAGGATTAGGGGGAAGTCTTTTAGGACCGAGATGAGAACGTTTTTTTTCACACAGAGAGTGGTGAATCTGTGGAATTCTCTTCCACAGAAGGTAGTTGAGGCCAGTTCATTGGCTATATTTAAGAGGGAGTTAGATGTGGCCCTTGTGGCTAAAGGGATCAGGGGGTATGGAGAGAAGGCAGGTACGGGATACTGAGTTGGATGATCAGCCATGATCATATTGAATGGCGGTGCAGGCTCGAAGGGCCGAATGGCCTACTCCTGCACCTATTTTCTATGTTTCTATGTTTCTATTAACACTGCCCTACACACGCGAGGGACAATTTCACATTTTTACACCAAGCCAATTAACCTACAGACCTGTACTTCTTTGGAGGGTGGAAGGAATCCCGGAGAAAACACACGCGGTCACGGGGAGAACGTGCAAACTCCGTACAGACAGCACCCGTAGTCAGGATCGAACCAGGGTTTCTGGCGCTGTGAGGCAGCAACTCTACCGCTGCGCCACTGTGCCGCCCCAGAGCCCTAACGTAGATCAAAATTTAATTGGATGGAAGAGTCAAGTCAAGTCAAGTCAAGTCAAGTCAAATTTATTTGTCACATACACATACTCGATGTGCAGTGAAATGAAAGTGGCAATGCCTGCGGGTTGTGCACAAAAAGAATTACAGTTACAGCATATAAATAAAGTTAATAAGTTACTAAACATAGCACAAACAGTGTCGACAAAAATTTAGTCTCTGGGGTTATAAAAGTTGACAGTCCTGATGGCCTGTGGGAAGAAGTTCCGTCTCATCCTCTCCGTTTTCACAGCGTGACAGCGGAGGCGTTTGCCTGATCGTAGCATCTGGAACAGTCCGTTACTGGGGTGGCAGGGGTCCCTCATGATCTTGCTTGCTCTGGATCTGCACCTCCTGATGTATAGGTCCTGCAGGGGGACGAGTGTAGTTCCCATGGTGCGTTCTGCCGAACGCACTACTCTCTGCAGGGCCATCCTGTCCTGGGCAGAGCTGTTCCCAAACCAGACTGTAATGTTGCCGGACAGGATGCTCTCTACAGCCCCAGAGTAGAAGCAATGAAGGATCCTCAGCGACACTCTGAATTTCCTCAGTTGTCTAAGGTGGTAAAGGTGCTGCTTAGCCTTACCCACCAGTGCGGCAATGTGCGTTGCCCACGTCAGATCCTCTGCGATGCGGACTCCCAAGTATTTGAAACTGCTCACCCTATCCACAATAGACCCATTTATCTCCAGTGGCGTGTACGTCCTTGGATGTTTAGCCCTTCTGAAGTCCACAATCAGCTCCTTTGTTTTAGTGACATTCAAGAGGAGGCTATTGTCCTGACACCAGAGTGCCAGATCAGCCACCTCCTCCCGGTAGGCCTTCTCATCGTTGTTGGAGATCCGGCCCACCACCACAGTGTCATCAGCAAACTTGATGATGGAGTTTGAGCTGAACCTGGCCCCACAGTCATGTGTGTACAGGGAGTACAGTAGGGGGCTAAGGACGCAGCCCTGGGGGGATCCTATGTTCAGGGTGAGGGAGCTAGATGTGTGTTCCCCCATCCTGACCACTTGGGGCCTGGCAGTGAGAAAGTCCAGGACCCAGGCACACAGAGGGGTGCTAAGCCCCAGTTCCAGCAGCTTCTCAACCAGTCTGCTGGGGACTATTGTGTTGAATGCTGAACTAAAGTCAATGAACAGCATCCTCACATAGCCCCCCTGGCTGTCCAGATGAGAGAGAGCGGTGTGTAGAACCTGGGAGACCGCATCATCCGTGGACCTGTTCGGATGGTATGCGAACTGTAGTGGGTCCATGTTGCGAGGAAGGAGGGCGCAGATGTGCTTCTTGACACAACAGGTTAAAGGAATTCGATGAGTTGCATATAGAATAACTATTTTTGGGTAATCAAGAACAAAGGACCATAATCTCCATTTTACTTCCTAGCTATTCAGGAGAAAAAACAGGCAGCAATTTCTCGGACAAAGGAGTACTGTGGATCTATTGTAGCTCAAGATTTGCACTGTTCATCGCCAAGGAAACAATTTGTCCTTATTTATTCGATCAATAGCCTTCCTAATTTTAACTACTTCTGCTTAATCTGCAACATTCTCTGTTCTAACAATCCCAGCTTGTCCAGTCTTTTGTTGCTGAGTTATCTGCAATTTAGCATACTCCTTCTGTACGGAGTTTGTACGTTCTCCTGTACGTGACCTGCGTGGGTTTTCCTCCGGGTGCTCCGGTTTCCTCCCACTCTCCAAAGACGCGCAGGTTTGTAGTATAAGAAGGGTCTCGACCCAAAACGCCACCCATTCCTTCTCTCCCGAGATGCTGCCTGACCCGCTGAGTTACTCCAGCATTTTGTGAATAAATACCTTCGCAGGTTTGTAGGTTGTGTAAGAAAATAACTGCAGATGCTGGTACAAATCGAAGGTATTTATTTCACAAAATGCTGGAGTAACTCAGCAGGTCAGGCAGCATCTCAGGAAAGAAGGAATGGGTGACGTTTCGGGTCCCAAAACGTCACCCATTCCTTCTCTCCTGAGATGCTGCCTGACCTGCTGAGTTACTCCAGCAGTTTGTGAAATAAATACCAGGTTTGTAGCGAGAGAGCATGTTTGATTGGCTTCGTTTAAAGTTGTAAATTGTCCCTAGTGCGTGTAGGATAGTGTTGCTGTGCCGGGATCGTTGGTCGGCGCGGACTCAGTGGGCCGAAGGGCCTGCCGTTTCCACACTGTATCTCTAAACTAAACTAAACTAAACTAGAACAATTCAGGTAAATCTCCTCTGCTCTCTCACCCAACCTTGCTTTTACTTGCTCTGTCAAGTCAACTCAAAGATAGACACAAAGTGCTGGAGTAACTCAGCGGGCCAGGCAGCACCTAGTGTGTGTAGGATAGTGTTCGTACACAGGGTAATCGCTGGTCAGCGTGGACTCGGTCGACTGAAGGGCCTGTTTCCACGCTGTATCTCTAAAGACTAAAGACAGAAAGCACCTCATATTACACTTGCATAGTTTGCAACATTACGGTATGAACATTGAATATAATAACAAGGAATTGCAGATACTGGTTGATACCAAAGATAGACACAAAATGCTGGAGTAACTCAACGGGTCAGGCAGCATCTCTGGAGAACATGGATAGGTGACGTTTCACAGAGTGCTGGAGTAACTCAGCGGGTCAGGCAGCATCTCTGGAGAACATGGATAGGTGACGTTTCACAGAGTGCTGGAGTAACTCAGCGGGTCAGGCAGCATCTCTGGAGAACAAGGATGGGTGACGTTTCGGGTCGGTAGTTCCTTCCAGTTCCTTTCTACACTTTTTGCCTGCTCCATTGCGAAATCTCCTCAATGTATGCCTCCAGAGATGCTGCCTGATCCGCTGAGTTACTCCAACACCCTTGTCTATCTTCGATATAAACTAGCATCTGCAGTTACTTTCTACGCAATACAATAAGTATGGATGTGGCCATTGTGTTGCGGCATTTCAGCAGACTTGTCTTTTGAGTCTATATCTCAATCAATACCTATAAAGATCTCATCTGTGCAGTAACAGGTACAATAGCCTGAGGGTTACATGGTGGCAGCACGGTGGCGCAGCGATAGAGTTGCTGCCTCACAGCGCCAGAGTCCCGGGTTCGATCCTGACTACGGGTACTGTCTGTACGGAGTTTGTGCGTTCTCTCCTGCGTGGGTTTCTCCGAGATCTTGGGTTTCCCCCCACACTCCAAAGTCATACAGGTTTGTAGGTTAATTGGATTGGTGTGTGTGTAAATTGACCCTAGTGTGCGGGGATCGCTGGTCGGCACGGACTCGGTGGGCTGAAGGGCCTGTTTCCGCGCTGTATCTCTAAATTAAACCAAACTGGATGAGAAGACAGGGTCCAGAAATATTGGACCACAATGGTCTGTCTCCAACTCACTGTCAACTCCTCTCTCTCTCATCCATTTTCCATTGTTATTATCTCTGGATGCCCACATCTATGGATATGTCCAAAGTTCAGTTTAGTTTATTGTCACGTGTACCGAGGTACAGTGAAAAGCTTTTGTTACGCGTTATCCAGTCAGCGGAAAGACAATACATGATTACAATCGAGCCATTTACACGTTATAGATACATGATAAGGGAATAATGTTTAGTGGAAAGTAAAGCCAGCAAAGTCCGATCAAGGATAGTCTGAGGGTCACCAATGAGGTAGATAGTCATTCAGCACTGCTCTCTGGTTGTGGTGGGATGGTTCAGTTGCCGATAACAGCTGGGAAGAAACTGTCCCTGAATAGGAAAGGTTTAGTGGGATGTGGGACTAGTGCAGATTGGGCATATTGACAATAGACAATAGACAATAGGTGCAGGAGGAGGCCATTCGGCCCTTCTAGCCAGCACTGCCATTCAATGTGATCATGGCTGATCATTCTCAATCAGTACCCCGTTCCTGCCTTCTCCCCATACCCCCTGACTCCGCTATCCTTAAGAGCTCTATCCAGCTCTCTCTTGAATGCATTCAGAGAATTGGCCTCCACTGCCCTCTGAGGCAGAGAATTCCACAGATTCACAACTCTCTGACTGAAAAAGTTTTTCCTCATCTCAGTTCTAAATGGCCTACCCCTTATTCTTAAACTGTGGCCCCTTGTTCTGGACTCCCCCAACATTGGGAACATGTTTCCTGCCTCTAACGTGTCCAACCCCTTAATAATCAATGTTCGGCATGGGCAAGTTGGGCTGAAGGGCCTGTTTAAACGCTGTTAGACTCTATGACTCTGTGACTCTAAGTGTATGAGTTAAACGTCACCTTTCCTTGAGTTAAACGTCATCTGCCTTGTGCCTGCACATTACACCATGCTGCTGGTGCCCTGTGCTAGTAAGCTGCTCCTGAAAACTGTTTACTGCATTTCCACAAGGCTTAAAATATGTTTATTTATTCCACTTGATGTAACTTATCCAGCGATGTCTTAATAAATCACTGACTGTCTGGATGCAGCCAACATTTTCCAGTCACAGGAGATGTTATTAATGTAGATGCAATGCCAGGCAGCTCTGTAGTCTTAACACTGATAGCTTAGGGATTGTTTAACAAGAGTTTTTATAAAGAATGTAAAGTATATACTTGAAAAATACCACGGCCAATTTGCACAATCTTTTGTTTAATCTAATAATAACCTTTTTGAAAATGACATAATTCTGGAAATTAATTAACGACAACATGGTTGCCTGAACAAACATTAATAAGGGGGAAGTTTTTTTTGAATATAGACACAAAATGCTGGAGTAACTCAGCGAGACAGGCAGGATCTCTGGAGAGAAGGAACGGGTGGCGTTTCGGGTCGAGACCCTTCTTCAGACCTGAAACGTCACCCATTCCTTCAATCCAGAGATGCTGCCTGTCCCTCTGAGTTACTCCAGCATTTTGTGTCTCTCTTCGATGTAAACCAGCATCTGCATTTCCTTCCTAAATAATGTTTTCCCCCAGTTTTAGACTTTAGACTTTACACTTTAGAGATACAGTGCTGAAACAGGCCCTTTGGTTTCTACAGAGGGGCAACTTTTTCACTGAGTGAAACAGCACAGAATCTTTTACCCAGTGTAGGGGAATCAAGTACCAGGGGACATAGGTTTAAGGTGAGAGGGGAAAGATTTAATCGGAACCCAATGGAATGTTGGCCTTCATAACAAGAGGAGTTGAGTATAGGAGCAAAGAGGTCCTTCTGCAGTTGTACAGGGCCCTAGTGAGACTGCACCTGGAGTACTGTGTGCAGTTTTGGTCTCCAAATTTGAGGAAGGATATTCTTGTTATTGAGGGCATGCAGCGTAGGTTTACTAGGTTAATTCCCGGAATGGTGGGACTGTCATATGTTGAAAGACTGGAGCGACTAGGCTTGTATACACTGGAATTTAGAAGGATGAGAGGAGATTTTATCGAAACGTATGATTATTAAGGGGTTGGACACGTTAGAGGCAGGAAACATGTTCCCAATGTTGGGGGAGTCCAGAACAAGGGGCCACAGTTTAAAAATAATGGGTAGGCCATTTAGAACTGAGATGAGGAAAAGCTTTTTCAGTCAGAGAGTTGTGAATCTGTGGAATTCTCCGCCTCAGAAGGCAGTGGAGGCCAATTCTCTGAATGCATTCAAGAGAGAGCTGGATAGAGCTCTTAAGGATAGCGGAGTCAGGGGGTATGGGGAGAAGGCAGGAACGGGGTACTGATTGAGAATGATCAGCCATGATCTCATTAAATGGCGGTGCTGGCTCGAAGGGCCGAATGGCCTCCTCTTGCACCTATTGTCTATTGTCTATTGAACCTGAGGGGCAACTTTTTCACACAAAGGATGTTGGGTATGGGACAACAGGGTCCCCGAGGAGGTATTTGAGCTGATACTACAACAGAATTTGAAAGACAGTTAGATAGGTACATGGATCTGGGAGATTTAGAGGTACCATAACAGCATTTAAAAGAATCTTGGACAGGTACATGGATAGAACATAGAACAGTGCAGCCCATGAATGTTTGTGCAGAACATGATGCCAAGATAAAATGATCTAAATTTCCTGTACATGACCCATATCCTATTCCATACACTCCCATGTGTCTCTTAAATGCCACTATCGTATCTGCCTCCTTTGGCAGTACATTCCAGGCCCCACCACACTCTGTGTAAAAACATGCACCACATTTTCCCCTCTCACCTTGTAGCTACGCCCTCTAGTGTTGGACATTTCCACCCTTTCGTAAAAAGGTTCTGGCTGTCTACCCTATCTGTGCCTCTGATAATTGTAGATACTTCTGTCAAGTCTACTCTCAACCACTGATGTTCCAGAGAACAGCAGGCAGATAGGATGAGCTAAGATGGGCCATCACAGCCGAGTTGGGCTGAAGGGCCTGTTTCCCTGCTGTGTGACTCGAGGGAATGAAACAAGTTCATGTCCATAAGTGATAGGAGCAGAATTAGGCCATTCGGCCCATCAAGTCTACTCCGCCATTCAATCATGGCTGATCTATCTCTCCCTCCTAACCACATTCTCCTGCCTTCTCCCCATAACCCCTGACACCCGTACTAATCAAGAATCTATCTATCTCTGCCTTTAAAATGTCCATTGACTTGGCCTCTGTGGCAATGAATTCCACAGATTCACCGTCCTCTGAAGAAAGAAATTCCTCCTCATCTCCTTCCTAAAGGAACGTCCTTCAATTCTGAGGCTGTGACCTCTGGTCCTAGACTCTCCCACTAGTGGAAACATCCTCTCCACATCCACTCCATTCAGGCCGTTCACTATTCATAGGGCATACAGGGCACTTTGGTTTCAAATCCTTTATAAATAACTCCACCGCGCTCTGTGTTCAGGTTGTACACTTCTGCCAGCCACCTCGAACCCACAACGTTCTCACTCTGGGCCCACCGAGTTCCAGCAGTAGAGGAATAGATCGGGTAGGCGCACAGAGTCTCTTACCCAGAGTTGGGGAATCGAGAACCAGAGCACGCAGGTTTAAGGTGAGGGGGGAAAGATTTAACAGGAACCTGAGGGGTAACATTTTCACGCAAAGGGCGATAGGTGTATCGATCGAACTGCTGGAGGAGGTTGTTGAGGCTGGGACTATCCCAACGTCACAACTGCAGCAGGCAGTGAAGAAAGCGAATGGTATGTTGGCACTCATAGCAAGAGGATTTGAGTTTATGACCAGGGAGGTTCTACTGTAGTTGTACAGGGCCTTGGTGAGACCGCACCTGGAGTATTGTGTGCAGTTTTGGTCTCCTAATCTGAGGAAAGACGTTCTTGCCTTAGAGGGAGTACAGAGAAGGTTCACCAGATTGATCCCTGGGATGGCGGGACTTTCATATGAAGAAAGACTGGATAGACTGGGCTTGTACTCGCTGGAATTTAGAAGACTGAGGGGGGATCTTATAGAAACATATAAAATTCTTAAGGGGTTGGAGAGGCTAGATGCGGGAAGATTGTTCCCGATGTTGGGGGAGTCCAGAACCAGGGGTCACAGCTTAAGGAGAAGGGGGAAGTCTTTTAGGACCGAGATGAGAAAACATTTCTTCACGCAGAGAGTGGTGAGTCTGTGGAATTCTCTGCCACAGAAGTTAGTTGAGGCCAGTTCATTGGCTATATTTAAGAGGGAGTTAGATGTGGCCCTTTTTGCTAAAGGGATCAGGGGGTATGGAGAGAAGGCAGGTACAGGTTACTGAGCTGGATGATCAGCCATGATCATATTGAATGGCGGTGCGTACAGGCTCGAAGGGTCGAATGGCCTACTCCTGCACCTATTTTCTATGTTTCTATGTTTAGATTTTTCTTTGAGATTTAGAGATACAGTGCGGAAACAGGCCCTTCGGCCCACCGAGTCCGCGCCGCCCAGCGATCCCCGCACACTAACACCATCCTACACCCACTAGGGACAATTTTTACATTTACCCAGTCAATTAACCTACATACCTGTACGTCTTTGGAGTTTTAAGAAATGTTTAACGTTTAAGAAACAGTTAGATAGGTACATGGTTAGGACAGGTTTGGAGGGATCTGGGGCCAAATGCTGGCAGGTGTGACTAGTGTAGATGGGACATGTTGGCCGGTGTGGGCAAGTTGGGCCGAAGGGCCTGTTTCCACACTGTATCACTCTAAATGGAGGACTAGTAGCCCCTTTGTGTTTCTGTCCATCAAATTCTCTCTCCCTGCAGCCAGCGACGAAGAAAAGTAATTTTTTTCAAGAAATGGATCGATTTTGTTTTTTTCTCTAAAAAGAAAATCTCCTTTTGAAGAAAATGAGAAAGGAACAACTTATTTATTTTTTCTGGTGGCTGTGCTGTTGTGTGTGAGCAAGCTAATAACGAAGCATCGAACCAGACCTGGTGGTAGCAAAGAACTATTCAGATTAATATTGATTCGTAACACTGGGCGCACTTTGTTGAGGAGTGACCCACATCTAATTTTAAATAACTCTATTAGAATTGATCTTGCTGTGTTCACAGAATCGAAGAATTACATTTGTGTTACACTGAGGACTGGGCGCATGAATCATTGCACATTCATTACCTGCTGCTTAGAAAACTAGAGTGAGAAAATGCTTTTTAATCAGGAGTCAGCATTCGGGCTGGTGTTAAAGGTATGATACATCATAGTAAAACACTGCCTTGGTCACCATCGCACTTCCAAACAGACGCCCTTCATCATTCCTCCCGAAAATCGAATCCACAACATCAAACCCAGAGATCTTCCACTTCGTTTCCTCCAATGTGAATATGTATCAACTGCAGAAAGCCTGGGCTCTCTGAGATTGGACCTCAAAACACTGTAGTATCCGTTGTTCCAGGTGTGGACTCCTGTACATTAGCGAGACCAAGCGCAGGTTCGGCGGTCGTTTCGCTGAACACCTCCGCTCAGTCCGCCTAAACCTACCTGAACTCCCGGGTGCCAAACACTTCAACTACCCCCCCCATTCCCACACTGACCTTTCTGTCCTGGGCAGAGTGAAGCCCAGTGCAAATTGGAGGAACAGCACCTTATATTTCACTTGGGCAGCTTACACCCCAGCGGTATGAACATTGACTTCTCCAACTTCAAGTAACCCTTGCTTTCACCTCTCTCTCCATCCCTCCCCCTTCCCAGTTCTCCCACCAGTCTAAGAAGATAACTGCAGACGCTGGTACAAATCGAAGGTTTTTATTCACAAAATGCTGGAGTAACTCAGCGGGACAGGCAGCGTCTCGGGAGAGAAGGAATGGGCGACGTTTCGGGTCGAGACCCTTCTTCAGACTGATGTCAGGGGGGCGGGACAAAGGAAGGATATAGGTGGAGACAGGAAGATAAAGGGAGATCCAGGAAGGAGGAGGGGACGGGAGGGACAGAGGAACTATCTAAAGTTGTCCCACCAGTCTTACAGTCTCCGACTACATTTTATCTCTGTTTGCTTTGTCGACACCTTCTCCTAGCTATCAATGGCCTATTCTACATTTTCCTTGATCTGCACACTTACACTTCCTTATCTCTGTAACCCCGTCTCCCATGATGCTCAGTCTGAAGAAGGGTCTTGACCTGAAACGTCACCCATTCCTTCTCTCCAGAGATGCTGCCTGACCCGCTGAGTTACTCCAATTTTTTATGTCTATCTCTGCTCAACCCTACTGGTATCAGCCCTCATAATATTTTTACCAGGATGTTTAGTTTAGTTTAGGGAAAGAGTATGGAAACAGGCCCTTCGGCCCACCGAGTCCACACCGACCAGCGATCCCTGCACACTTACACTATCCTACACGCACTAGGGACAATTTCCATTTATACCGTGCCAATTAACCTACAAACCTGCACGTCTTTGGAGTGTGGGAGGAAACCGGAGCACCCGGAGAAAACCCACGCAGGTCACGGGGAGAACGTACAAACTCCGTACAGACGGCGCCCGTAGTCAGGATGGAACCCGGGTCTCTGGCGCTGTGAGGCAGCAACTCTACCGCTGCGCCACCGTGCTGCACTTAAGTCAAGTTGATTGTCACGTGTGCAAATGCAGTGCGGTACAGGTGGAATGAAGAAATCTTGTTTGTAGCTGTGTCAATGTCACAGGGACTCAGACAACAGGCAAAACATAAATTATACATAACATTATACATAAATTATTCAACGCAGGTGAAAGAAAAAGACTGCAAAACAAGACATTCGTGCAAAAACACAACCAGAAAACATGTCAATGGTAGTTCAAGACGTGGTCCATAGTGTTCCGTTTCTGGGGTAGGGTTGTAGAGAGATATTGAAGAAATGAATGAAAGATATGTAAAGAAGTAACGATGATAAAGGAGACAGCCCACTGTTAGTTATCGTCGTTAGTTTTTTACATATCTTTCATTCATTTCTATATTTCTCTCAATATCAATATCTATATCTCTTGTTCCCTTGACTCTCAGTCTGAAGAAGGGTCTCGACTCTACAATACAATACAATACAACACAATATATCCTTATTGTCATTGTACAGGGGTACAACGAGATTGGGAACGCGCCTCCCATACGATGCAATGATTTAATTAGCTAGTCAGTATTAATTTAAACAACCCAATGAAACAAATTGGAACAGTTTTAAAACAGAATAAAGTGCAAGTAGATCTGTGCCGGTTCACTGTGCGATGTGACCATCCGGCTCAGCAGGACTGGTTCATAGCAGCTATGGCCCTGGGGATGAAGCTGTTCCTGAGTCTGGAGGTGCGGGCGTAGAAGGCCTTGTATCGTCTGCCCGATGGTAGAAGTTCGAACAGACTGTTGCAGGGGTGTGAAGAGTCTTTGTGGATGCTGGTGGCTTTTCTGAGGCATCGTGTGTCGTAGATGCCCTCCAAGGCTGGTAGCTGTGTTCCAATAGTCCTCCAGAGATGCTGCCCGACCCGCTGAGTTACTCCATTTTTTGTGTCTGTCTCCGGTTTTAACCAGCATCTGCAGTTGCCTCCTACACACCAGGTTAGGGTTGTGCAGGTCAGTTCAAGAACCTGAGGGCTGCAGGACAGTGGCTGTTCCTGAACCTTGTGGAGTGAGACGTTAAGTTTCTAAATCCTCTTCCAAGTCCTTCTCACCGGCCATGAATTCACCAGTCACAGTGGCGCAGCGGTAGAGTTGCTGCCTTTCAGCGCCAGAGACCAGGGTTCGATCCTGACTACGGGTTCTGTCTGTACAGTGTTTGTACGTTCTCCCTTTGACCGAAGTGCTCCGGTTTCCTCCAACATTCCAAAGATGGCTTCTGCAAATTGTAAATTGTCCCTAGTGTGTGTAGGACAGTGCTAATGTACGGGGTGATGGCTGGTCGGCACGGACTCGTTGGGCTGAAGGGCCTGTTTCCGCGCTGTGTCTATAAAGTCTAAACCCTGGTTCAGTTCAATTTGGTTTATAGTCACGTGTACCGAGGTACAGTGAACAGCTTTTGTTGCGTGCTAACCAGTCAGCAGAAAGACAACACACGATTACAATCGAGCAATTCACATGATAAGGGAATAACGTTTAGTGCAAGGTCAAGGCAGCAAAATCTGATCAAACATAGTCCAAGGGTCTAATGCGGAGATTAATTAATCTTTAGTCTCAGTGACAATAGACAATAGACAATAGACAATAGGTGCAGGAGGAGGTCATTCGGCCCTTCGAGCCAGCACCGCCATTCAATATGATCATGGCTGATCATTCTCAATCGGTACCCCGTTCCTGCCTTTTCCCCATACCCTCTGACTCCGCTATCCTTAAGAGCTCTATCTAGCTCTCTCTTGAATGCATTCAGAGAATTGGCCTCCACTGCCACAGATTTACAACTCTCTGACTGAATTTTTTTTACCTCATCTCCGTTCTAAATGGCCTACCCCTTATTCTTAAACTGTGGCCCCTGGTTCTGGACTCCCCCAACATAGGGAACATGTTTCCTGCCTCTAACGTGTCCAACCACTTAATAATCATATATGTTTCGATAAGATCCCCTCTCATCCTTCTAAATTCCAGTGTATACAAGCCTAGTCGCTCCAGTCTTTCAACATATGACAGTCCCGCCATTCCGGGAATTAACCTGTACGAATACCATTCTGGGAATTAACCTAGTAAACCTACGCTGCATGCCCTCAATAGCAGTGACTGGTATTAACACAGACCAATTTGAAATATTAAATACTGAATATTACAAACTGAAGTGCCAACTCCGTAAAGACAGCACCTGTAGTCAGGATCGAACCCAGGTCTCTGGCGCCGTGAGGGAGTAGCTCTACCACTGCATCACTGTGTCGCCCTTTTGTTAACCCTAAGCCTATATGAAATCCCCCTTTATCATGTACCGGTGCACTGTAAATGGCTCGATTGTAATCATGTGTTGTCTTTCTGCTGACTGGTCAGCACGCAACAAAAGCTTTTCACTGTACCTCGGTACACGTGACAATAAACTGAACTGAACGGTATGCTATCTCCCACACTCTCTCTCTAACACACACTCACTCTCGCTCTCACCCTCATTCTCTGTCTGTCCTAAGCCCCCAGTAGAACCATTTAGACAGGTACATGGATAGGACAGGTTTAGCCAAACGCAGGCAGGTGGGACTAGTGTAGCTGGGACATGTTGGCCGGTGTGGGCAAGTTTCAGTGAGAGGTCTGTTTCAACCTCTCACTTTCTCGCCTACATACTCTCACTCTCAGACTGTTCTACCCCACCCCCCCTTCCTGCTCCTCCCTGTCTGCCGTCCACCCTCTGCCAGGTACTTTGACAATGGATATTTCGAGAGGGAGTTGCTGCCCATTGTCTTTGAGGAGATCTCCAAACTAAATCACCAACTAATCCGTAATGCAGAAATTTAATTCCATTCGACAAGTGAGGAACAAACTCTAATCTCCTTCCAGCTCTTGGCGGAACAGAAAGTCCACATAATCTCACCGAAGCTGCCTGGGTCAGTTTCCAATGCAGATCCCCCTTAACATAGGAGAAAGTGTGAATGGTGCGCTAGATTCATGATAATCTCAGTTGGCACTGCGTGCAAAATATCATAAATATACCTTTTTGTTTAAGCACCAACTATTTGCAATGTGTTTTGCCAGTGCACTGTTTAGTTCTGCTGATAGTTGCTTTGCCTTTGAGTTTAGTTTAGTTTAGTTTAGAGGTACAGCACGGAAACAGGCCCTTCGGCCCACCGAGTCCGTGCCGACCAACGATCCCCACACACTAACACTACCCCACACACATGAAGGACAATTTATATTTATACCAAGCCAATTAGCCTACAAACCTGCGTGTATTTGGAGTGTGGGAGTAAACCGAAGATCTCGGAGAAAACCCACGCAGGTCACGGGGAGAACGTACAAACTCCGTACAGACAGCACCCGTAGTCAGGATCGAACCCAGGTCTCCGGCGCTGTGAGGCAGCAACTCTACCGCTGCGCCACCGTGCCGCCCTTTTCTTAAACCTAAACCTATATCAACTTCCCCTCTCCCAGTCTCAATCTCCTGGAATTTCGCAAACTGTCGCAAGTCTCTGACTACTGCGGTGTGAATGGAGCCGATTTTCAAGGAGGTTAAATGATCGTTTCTATCTTTCCAGTTCGATGATACAGATAATTCAAGGTGAAGCCGGGCATAACAAGCGAGGGTCTCTCCCGATTCCTCTCTCAAGCCAAAACAAATTTATTTTGGAGTGCAGGTAAATAGTTCCAGGGATCTAGGAGAGCATATTGACTGGTTGTATCATGGCTCCTACCCCCCCACTCTCCTCACTCTCCCCACTCTCCCATCCTAGTTGTCCTGCTAGTTCCACTGTTCGCTTCCTTGTGTCCCTGTCGTTGGCACATCTACCCCAGTCCAACAATGGGCCATTGTGGGCTCCACCCTTCCTGAGGTCTTCTTTTGCCGGCCTTTTCTCACCTTCCGTTCTACCCCATTCCCCTACTTTCCGTCTGCAGGAGGGTTCCGACCCGAAACGTTGCCTATTCCTCTTCTCCGGAGATGCTGCACTGTAGTGCTGCTGTGAGCATCCATCTAGTCCTCAGTCTCCATCCCCTACCTCCATTCCTCCAGTCCCTCAGCTACCCCTCGATACCTTCAGTCCCTCAGTGTATCTATCCCTCCAGTCAGTCTCCATTCCCTATCTCTATTCCACCAGTGAGCTGAGCCCTCTATCTCCATCGTTGTGCCGTGATTATCTCCTTCATTCCTTCACTGCTGCACATTTCCCATCGAGATCTATTCACTCAGCTGCGGCTCACTAAGGCACAGGAAACAATTGGATTCCTTATTGAACTAATTTCCACTCTTTAAGTCCAGCAGATGGTTACTAATGGGTGATATATATTTGGAAACTGTTATTACTCCTTGAATGAACCACAGGTTCCTTAGCTTCACATTGGCCACTGATGTTTTTGGGCTTCACACACGTTGATGTGATAATGCCTTTCGGGTATGAGCGAGACTAAGTACCTCTACAACAATGCTCCAAAATTAGATCCTAGCCCTGTGGCAATGAAGTTGTAACAAACCCTAATATCTATTGTCTCCAGAGTTTTATAGAACTCTTATGAACATGGAACATTACGGCACAGGCGATATTTCAGCTCAACCTCTCCCTGCAGCTCAGGCCCTCGAGTCCTGGCAACGTCCTGGTAAATCTTCTCTGCACCCTTTCCAGCTTGACACCATCTTCCCTACAACAGGGTGAACAAAACTGAACACAATACTCCAAATGGAGCCTCACCAATGTCTGATACAACTGTAACATAACCTGCCAACTTCCGATGTAGGTCTATCCTGATGTAGGCCAATACGCCAATAGCCTTTTTGACCGCCCTACCCACTTGTGAGACCACTTTCAAGGAACTGCATTCTGTGTGGTCCTGCACTCCTAGATCCCTCTGCTCCACAACACTCCCCAGAGTCCTGCCATTCACCGTCTATGTCCTGTCCTTGTTAGTCTCTGCAAAATGCAACACCTCACATTTCTTTGTGTCAAATTCCATCTACCATCATTTCATCCATTAGTATATAAAAACAGGGAATGTGTTGAGGATTTATAAGGCACTGGTCAGACTGCATTTGGAGTAATATGAGCAGTTTTGGGCCCCATATCTGAGGAAGGATGTGCTGGCTCTGGAGGAGGGTCCAGAGGAGGTTTACAAGAATGATCGCAGGAATGAGTGGCTTAACATATGATGAGCGTTTGTCAGCACTGGGCCTGTACTCGCTGGAGTTTAAAAGGTTGAGGGGGGACCTCATTGAAACTTGCTGAATAGTTAAAGGCCTGGATAGAGTGGATGTGGTGAGGATGTTTCCACTAGTGGGAGAGTCTAGGACCAGAAGTCATAGCCTCAGAATTAAAGAAAGGAGATGAGGAGGAATTTCTTTAGTCAGACGGTGGTGAATCTGTGGAATTCATTGGCACAGAAGGCTGTGGAGGCCAAGTCATTGGTTATATTTAAGGCAGAGATTTACAGATTCTTGATTGGTACGGGTGTCAGGGTTTATGGGGAGAAGGCAGGAGAATGTGGTTGAGAGGGAGAGATAGATCAGCCATGATTGAATGGCGGAGTGGACTTGATGGGCCGAATGGCCTAATTCTGCCTCTAGAACTTATGACCTTATTAACCATTCCTCAGCCCTCTTGGCCAACCGATCAGAGGCATTTCAGGAATGGTTGGTGTAGGTAGGATCATTCAGCAGTGATGCTATTGACCAACCCACACACATGAAGAGGAACACATTGGGCTAGATACAAGGGTCTCGACCCGAAACGTCACCCATTCCTTCTCTCCCGAGATGCTGCCTGACCTGTTGAGTTACTCCAGCATTTTGTGAATAAATGGGCTAGATACAAGGTTGCCTGTAGAGATGCACTCCAGCAGGTGCAGCGCGCGATGGCCAGAGATGCACTCCAGCAGGTGCAGCGCGCGATGGCCAGAGATGCACTCCAGCAGGTGCAGCGCGCGATGGCCAGAGATGCACTCCAGCAGGTGCAGCGCGCGATGGCCAGAGATGCACTCCAGCAGGTGCAGCGCGCGATGGCCAGAGATGCACTCCAGCAGGTGCAGCGCGCGATGGCCAGAGATGCACTCCAGCAGGTGCAGCGCGCGATGGTAGCCTCGCCAACGGTCTGCCTCGTCCTTTTCTTCTTTTGTTGTTTGTAGTTTGTTGTTAAATGAATGTTTTAGTGTATCTTTAATTTTGTATTATGTGGGGGAAGTGGGGGAAACTGCTTTTAATCTCTTTCCTCAACGAAGATGTGACCTTTTCCGCATCGTATGTCTGTCCGCACTGCGGCCTAACATCGTAGAGCTGGCGGTCCCTCTGCTAGGGGACCGACTTCGGGAGCTCCAAGCGGCAGGAGCTTCGACCGCCCTGACCGCGAGAGCTTCGATCGCCCCGACCGCCGTGGATAGTTTGACTGCCCCGACTGTGGGAGTTTCGATTGCCCCGACCGCAGGAGTTTCGATCGCCCTGACCGTTGGAGTTTCGATCGCCCCGACCGTGGGAGTTTCGATCGCCCCGACCGAGGGAGTTTCGATCGCCCCGACCGCAGGAGTTTCGATCGCCCCGACCGGGGGAGTTTCGATCGCCCCAACCGGGGGAGTTTCAATCGCCCCGACCATGGGAGTTTCGATCGCCCCGACCGTGGGAGTTTCGATCGCCCCGACCGAGGGAGTTTCGATCGCCCCGACCGTGGGAGTTTCGATCGCCCCGACCGCGGGAGGAAAGGGGGGAAGAAGATAATACATTATTGCCTTCCATCACAGTGCACTGTGGTGAATGTTTATGTTAATGTTTATGTAGTTGGGTGTCTTGTTGCTTTATCGGTCTGGCAAATCAAATTCCTCATATGTTTTTACATACATGGCTAATAAATTAATTACAATTACAAGAAAACTCAGTGCCTTCAGCGGACGAGGACGATGTGTGTCATCCATTATCTATTAGTCTACAGTCAAAGCTAAGGTCAGTGGCAAAGCCCCAGGCAATAAACTAGAAACCATTGCTCATTCTATACTTACAAACAATGTTTTATTTCCTCTATAGAACCAGTGGCACAAAAACAGGCCATTCAGCCCATCAAGTCTGTGCCTGTGGGCGTAACGGTGGCGCAGCGGTAGAGTTGCTGCCTTACAGCGCCAGAGACCTACGATCAATCCTGACCACAGGTGCTTTCTGCACTTTCTCTCCGTGACCTGCGTGAGTTTTCTCCGAGATCTTTGCATCTTAACCTAACGTTATTCCCTATCATGTATCTGTACACTATGAATGGCTCGATTGGCAACTGAACCAATCTACCAACAACTAGAGAGCAGTCTTGAGCTGCCATTGACCTCATCTGAGACTTTCGGACTAACTTTGGTTGGATTTTACTGGACTTCATCTTGCACTAAACGTCATTCACGTTACTCCCTTGATCATGTATCTGTACATAGTGGGTGGCTCGAGAGTATTCATAAATTGGCTGGCACGCAGCAAAAGCTTTCCACTGTACCTCGGTACACGTGACAATGAACTAAAGTCAACACTAACTAACTTGACTTGAACAGTTTTGGCTTTGGGTGGAAATAACAGGACCTCTTGTACAGGGATTGGTGAAGAAAGTTCAACTGGGAACGATTGCAAAGAAAAAAAACCAAATATTACAATTGGATGAGGAGGTTGAGAATTGGCATTGTAAAACAACCTCAGTGAGCAAAAAAGACGAGCAATTTTGATTGAATTGAAACTAATTAGTGCTGGAACAAGCTGAAATGAAGAGGCCTTGTATAATGAATTGAGATATTTTAGGCTCATACATTTGAGAGAAAAGAAAAAAAATCACTTTACTAATGGAAAGATATAAAATGCATAGAAACATAGACAATAGGTGCAGGATGAGGCCATTTGGCTCTTGAAGCCAGCACCGCCATTCATTGTGATCATGGCTGATCATCCACAATCAATAACCCGTGCCTGCCTTCTCTCCATATAGACAACAGACAATGGACAATAGGTGCAGGAGTAGGCCATTCGGCCCTTCAAGCCAGCACCACCACGTTAGAATGAATATTTCCCCTCCCACCCGTGACCTAGCTGTCTCACTGGTCTGCTCATCGAAATTGGACTGCTTCCAACCCGTCACTCTATCCTCCCTTGCAAAGCTTGTCTCCACCATGAAACCTGCAACCTGCCCCCTTGACCCTGCCCCCACTGCCCTTCTGAAGGATGTCATTGCAATAGCCGGTCCCAGCATCCTCTCTATCATCAACAGTTCTCTGGCCACTGGCACTGTTCCAACCTGTTTCAAGCACGCGGTGGTCCAGCCCCTACTGAAAAAACCTAACTTAGACCCCACCTTACCTAGCAACTACAGGCCCATTTCCAAACTGCCATTCCTGTCAAAAGTCCTTGAAAAGGCAATTCTAAACCAATTAGCGCCTTACCTGCACCAAAACACCATCCTGGAAGGTTTCCAGTCAGGTTTCAGAGCCCACCACAGCACAGAGTCTGCCTTGTTGAAGGTACACAACGACCTGCTTCTCGCCATCGACACCGGCGACTGTGCAATCTTGCTCCTTCTCGACCTCAGCGCAGCGTTTGATACAGTGGACCACACCATCCTTATTGACCGTCTCCGGTACGCGGTTGGCATTGATGGCACTGCCCTGAGTTGGTTCATTTCCTACCTCAAAAATAGGAGTTTCTCCATAAACATAGGCAATTATTCCTCTGCTCCAGCTAGCCTCTCCTGCGGAGTTCCACAAGGCTCCATCCTAGGCCCCATTCTCTTCTCTCCATACATGCTCCCCCTCGGCCAAATCATTCAAAGGCACGGCATTTCTTTCCACTGCTATGCGGATAACACACAACTTTATATCCCCCTGAAACCCAACAACCAGTCAAATTTAAACAGCCTCATGCACTGCCTAGAGGACATAAAATGTTGGATGGCACAGAACTTCCTTCAACTAAATGAGAGCAAGTCTGAGGTCATCCTATTCGGCCCCCCCGACTCCATCAAAACGATAACAGGCAGCCTTGGAAGCCTATCCTGCCTAGTCAAACCGCACGTCAAAAACCTGGGCGTGATATTTGACTCGCCATTAAAATTTGACAGGCAAGTCAACGCTGTGGTAAAGGCCAGCTTCTTCCAGCTTCGTACCATAGCGAAAATCAAACCATTCCTCAAATCTGACGACACTGAAAAAATCATTCATGCATTCATTTCCTCCCGCTTAGACTACTGCAACTCCCTATACACTGGGATCAGCCAATCATCCCTGTCCCGCCTACAATTGGTCCAAAACGCCGCAGCGAGACTCCTGACGGGTGCCCGTAAAAGGGACCACATCACTCCGATCCTGGCCTCTCTCCACTGGCTCCCAGTACGGTACAGAATCAACTTCAAGCTCCTCCTAATCACATATAAAGCCCTAAATGGACATTCCCCCCCCTTATATCAAAAATCTTCTAACCCACCACCCTATCTCCAGGTCCCTCAGGTCGGCCGACTTGGGGCTACTCACTATCCCGTGGTCTAGGCTTAAGCTCAGGGGTGACCGCGCTTTTGCGGTTGCAGCTCCAAGACTGTGGAACAGCATCCCTCTCCCCATTAGAACTGCCCCCTCCATCCACTCCTTTAAGTCCAGGCTCAAACCCTATTTCTACTCCATAGCGTTTGAGGCCCTCTGAGGGGGGCGCTGTGAACTGTTTATGTATGTGCTGTTATGTTTGGTGCCATTGTATGTTCATTTATTAGTACCTGAACTGATGTACAGCACTTTGGTCAACGTGGGTTGTGTTTAAATGTGCTATACAAATAAAATTGACTTGACTTGACTTGACCATTCAATGTGATCATGGCTGATCATATCATATCATATATCATATATATACAGCCGGAAACAGGCCTTTTCGGCCCTCCAAGTCCGTGCCGCCCAGCGATCCCCGTACATTAACACTATCCTACACCCACTAGGGACAATTTTTTTTTTTTAACATTTACCCAGCCAATTAACCTACAAACCTGTACGTTTTTGGAGTGTGGGAGGAAACCGAAGATCTCGGAGAAAACCCACGCAGGTCACGGGGAGAACGTACAAACTCCTTACAGTGCAGCACCCGTAGTCAGGATCGAACCTGAGTCTCTGGTGCTCCATTTGCTGTAAAGCAGCAACTCTACCGCTGCGCTACCGTGCCGCCCTTGATCCCTTGATTCCACTAGCCCCTAGAGCTCTATCCAACTCTCTTTTAAATTCATCCAGTGAATTGGCCTCCACTGCCCTCCGTGACAGAGAATTCCACAAATTCACAACTCTCTGGGTGTAAAGGTTTTTTCTCACCTCAATTTTAAATGGCCTCCCCTTTATTCTTAGACTGTGTGTCCCCTGGTTCTGGACTCCCACAACATTGGGAACATTTTTCCTGCATCTAGCCTGTCCAGTCCTTTAATAAATTTATACGTCTCTATAAGATCCCCTCTCATCCTTGCAACTTGGAAAACTCATGTCACCACTCTGTTGCATACATTGTTGTTCGGCCGGCACAGTGGTGCAGTGGGAGTGTTGCTGCCTTACTGCGCCACAGACCCAGGTTTGAACTTGACTTTTGGAGAGATGTGATTGTTGCCCAGAACATCACACAAACCAGCCTCCCCCCCCCACAACTACATCTACATTTCACGCTGCCTCAGGAAAGCAGCCAACATAATCAAGGACCACACTCACCCTGACCATTCAATAGACAATAGACAATAGACAATAGGTGCAGGAGGAGGCCATTCGGCCCTTCGAGCTAGCACCGCCATTCAATGTGATCATGGCTGATCATTCTCAATCAGTACCCCGTTCCTGCCTTCTCCCCATATCCCCTGACTCCGCTATCCTTAAGAGCTCTATCTAGCTCTCTCTTGAATGCATTCAGAGAATTGGCCTCTACAGCCTTCTGAGGCAGAGGATTCCACAGATTCACAACTCTCTGACTGAAAAAGTTTTTCCTCATCTCAGTTCTAAATGGCCTACCCCTTATTCTTAAACTGTGGGCCCTGGTTCTGGACTCCCCCAACATTGGGAACATGTTTCCTGCCGCTTACATGTCCAGCCCCTTAATAATCTTATACCTCCCCTCTCCCGTCGGGCAGAAGATACAAAAGCTTGAAAGCGCGCACCACCAGACTCAGGAACAGCTTCGTCACCTCTGTTATCAGACTTCTGAACGGTCCCTCCATATGCTAGGGTACTGTCCAATCCACCTCTAACCTACTGAGGACATTGGACTTTGTCTATTGACTGTTATCCAACTCTTGAATGGTTCACTTCCCACCTACCAATCTACCTGTTACGGTCCTTGCACTTTTTTTACATCTGCACTTTTTCTGTCTTTGAAATGCAATATTCTGCACTTTATTTGTAAAGATTAGTGGGCAAAATTAGAGCACATGGTATTGGGGGTAGGGTACTGACATGGATACATTGACATGTATTGGGGGTAGCGTACTGACATGGATAGAAAATTGTTTGGTGGACAGGAAACAAAGAGTAGGGATTAATGGGTCCCTTTCAGAATGGCAGGCAGTGACTAGTGGGGTGCCGCAAGGCTCGGTGATGGGACCGCAGCTATTTACAATATACATTAACAACTTAGATGAAGGCATTAAAAATAAGATTAGCAGATTTGCAGATGACACAAAGCCAGGTAGCAGTGTGAACTATGAGTAGGATGCTATGAGGATGCAGGGTGACTGGGATAGGTTGTGTGAGTGGGCAGATGCAGTTTAATGCGGATAAATGTGAGGTTATCCACTTTGGTGGTAAGAATAGGAAGGCAGATTATTATCTGAATGGTGTCAAGTTAGGAAAAGGGGAAGTACAAAGAGATCTGGGTGTCCTTGTTGATCAGTCACTGAAAGTAAGCATGCAGGTACAGCAGGCAGTGAAAAAAGCTAATGGCATGTTGGCCTTCATGACAAGAGGAGTTGAGTATAGGAGCAAAGAGGTCCTTCTGCAGTTGTACAGGGCCCTAGTGAGACCACACCTGGAGTATTGTGTGCAGTTTTGGTCTCCAAATTTGAGGAAGGACATTCTTGCTATTGAGGGAGTGCAGCGTAGGTTTACTAGGTTAATTCCTGGAATGGCGGGACTGTCATATGTTGAAAGACTGGAGCGACTAGGCTTGTATACACTGGAATTCAGAAGGATGAGAAGGGATCTTATCGAAACATATAAGATTATTAAGGGGTTGGACACGTTAGAGGCAGGAAACATGTTCCCAATGTTGGGGGAGTCCAGAACCAGGGGCCACAGTTTAAGAATAAGGGGTAGGCCATTTAGAACGGAGATGAGGAAAAACTTTTTCAGTCAGAGAGTGGTAAATCTGTGGAATTCTCTGCCTCAGAAGGCAGTGGAGGCCAATTCTCTGGATGCTTTCAAGAGAGAGTTAGATAGAGCTCTTAATGATAGTGGAGTCAGGGGATATGGGGAGAAGGCAGGAACGGGGTACTGATTGCGGATGATCAGCCATGATCACATTGCTGGCTCGAAGGGCCGAGTGGCCTCCTCCTGCACCTATTGTCCATTGCCTATTGATTTCTGAGTGTACATACATAAACATTGTTGAGGGGAAAGGGAGAAACAATTCCTAGAGAGACCTAAATGCGTCATCCCTTGTACAACATTTAAGGTGCTAAGTGTTTCTCAAGACGACAGGCAAAGCCATGAATTTATGTGTGAGCTAACTCCACATGGAATAAAGCTTTATAACTTTCAAATCAATTACAAACTTGAATCTGAACAACTTAACAAGCTGCTGCCTCTGCAACATTCGTACATGACACCCTCGTTTTGAACGAGTTGTTTTTGACAATAATCCAGCACACATTTTTTTGTTTTGTTGCTGAGGTGGTGATGAATCTTGACCACGAAAAGGGCCGGGAATCAATACTAGGAAGAGGTAATATCATGGGGGAGACACGGAAAATACTGAAGACAACAATGATGGTTCTTAAATGCTTGCGTAACAGTCTCTGCGTTAAAAGCTTGCATGAGTTCCTCATAAGGTCATTAGAATTAGGCCATTCGGCCCATCAAGTCTACCCTGTCATTCAATCATGGCTGATCTATCTCTCCCTTCTAACCCCATTCTCCTGCCTTCTCCCCATAACCCCTGACACCCGTACTAATCAAGAATCTATCTATCTCTGTCTTAAAAATATCCATTGACTTGGCCTCCACAGCCGTCTGTGGCAAAGAATTCCACAGATTCGCCACCCTCTGGCTAAAGAAATTCTTCCTTGTCTCCTCCTTTCAGGTCGAGACCCTTCTTCAGACTGAGAGTCAGTCATAGAGACTCTGAGTCTCCCTCTCCCCAGATCGTACTTTAATTCTGAGGCTGTGCCCTCTGGTCCTAGACTCTCCCACTAGTGGAAACATCCTCTCCACATCCACTCTATCCAGGCCTTTCACTATCTGGTAAGTTTCAATGTGGGATGAAACCAGAGCACCCGGAGAAAACCCACGTGGTCACAGGGAGAGCATGCAAACTCCACACAGACAGCACCCTAAGTCAGCATCGAACCCTGATGGCTGGTGCTGGTGCTAAAGTAATTATTTATTCTTTGCACTAAATGCCATACGGTTTATCGTTTGTTTCTGCTGTGTGGATAGCTTGGTTGTATTCACGTATAGCCTTCTTCTCAACTGGATAGCTCGCAAACAAAGGTTTTTCAGCAATTTGTCCGGCACGGTGGTGCAGCGGTAGAGTTGCTGCCTCACAGCGCCAGAGACCCAGGTTCGATCCTGACTACGGGTGCTGTCTGTACAGAGTTTGTACGTTCTCCCCGTGACCTACGTGAGTTTTCTCCGAGATCTTCGGTTTCCTCCCGCACTCCAAAGACGTGCAGGTTTTTATACTAATTGGCTTAGTATAAAATGTAAATTATTCTTAGTGTGTTTCGGATAATGATAGTGTGTGGGGATCGCTGGTCGGCGCGGACGCGCTGTGTCTCCAAGCTAAAATATCGGCACACATTACATTAATAAACCAGACTAAACTAAACGAAATGGGACAGGCAGCATCTCTGGAGAGAAGGAATGGGTGACGTTTCGGGTCGAGACCCTTCTTCAGACTGAGATTCTGAGGAGAGGGAGATACAGAGTCTCTATGACTGACTCTCAGTCTGAAGAAGGGTCTCGACCCGAAACGTCACCCATTCCTTCTCTCCAGAGATGCTGCCTGTCCCGCTGAGTTACTCCAGCACTTTGTGTCTATCCTCGGTGTAAACCAGCATCTGCAGTTCCTTCCTAAACTAGACTAAACTTCTTTTCATCAACACTCTGTGTTTCTTGTAGCCAATGACCTCACATCAGTCCTCTCGGGGAAGTTAGCACAATAAATCTGCTTTCCCTTGGCTGCCACGGATTATAAGGGCACAGTGGTCAGGAAAGCAGAGTCGCTGTGTGTCTATCTCACTAAAGCATGGATAACATAGCATAAAGCCAAGCAGTTATGTTTGACAGAAGTTCAAAATTGCCTTTCAACTTCCATTAAGGCAGCGGCTGTCTGTATCAGTGTCTTCGTAGAGCTTTACAAATGGCATCTTAAAGAAATGGGGACGTTTTGCAGAATAGACCATTTTTTCCGCGATGGCTTTTAGAAAGGGAGATGGTGAGTTAAAAACAGCTGAAGTGAAAGTTGTGCATTAGCTTCCTAAACGCTTCTTAAAAATAACACGGAGAGGAGTGAGTGACACCACAAAATGATCTTCTAAGTTGTCAGCACATATCCAGAACAATTCTCCAGAGGCAGTAGGCTTAAAGTCGAAGACAGCATGCCTTTAACAGAGCACAATGTCCCAAATTGCTTTGCGAGATTTAGTTTATTGTCACGTGTACCGAGGTACAGTGAAAAGCTTTTGTTGCGTGCTAACCAGTCAGCGGAAAGACAATACATGATTACAATCGAGCCATTCATAGTGTACAGAAACATGATAAGGGAATAACGTTTATTGCAAAGTAAAGCCACTAAAATTAGATCAAAGATTGTCCAAGGGTAACCAAAGATGTAGATGGTTAGGTCAGGACTGCTCTCTGGTTGTGGTAGGATAGTCCGATTGCCTGATAACAGCTGGGAAGAAACTGCCCCTGTATCTGGTGGTAGACACAAATGCTGGAGTAACTCAGGGGGTCAGGCAGCATCTCGGAAGAGAAGGAATGGGCGACGTTTCGGGTCGAGACCTTGGTGCCGAGAAGTGACGTTTCGAGTCTGAAGAAGGGTCCCAACCCGAAACGTCACCTATCCATGTTCTCCACAGATGCTGCCTGACCTGCTGAGTTACTCCAGCACTCTGTGAAACGCCACCTATCCATGTTCTCCAGAGATGCTGCCTGACCCACTGAGTTACTCCAGCACTCTGTGAAACGCCACCTATCCATGTTCTCCAGAGATGCTGCCTGACCCGCTGAGTTACTCCAGCACTCTGTGAAACGTCACCTATCCATGTTCTCCAGAGATGCTGCCTGACCCACTGAGTTACTCCAGCACTCTGTGAAACGCCACCTATCCATGTTCTCCAGAGATGCTGCCTGACCCGCTGAGTTACTCCAGCACTCTGTGTCTTAGTTTTATTCGAAAAGGACATACTAACCTGACAAGATTGTGACACAGGACCTGCGTGGGTTTTCTCCGGGCGCTCCGGTTTCCTCCCACACTCCAAAGGCGCACAGGTCTGTAGGTTAATTGGCTTCGGTGAAATCTTTAATTGGGCCTAATGTGTGTGTAGGGTAGTGTTAGTGTGTGGGGATTGCTGGTCAATGTTCTGCACTGTGTGTCTCAGCAAAACTAAACTGTACTGAACTAAATTGTTGAGAGGGAGGTGGATTCTTGGCATTTGAAGGAGGCTTGGCGTAAACAGGCCAACAATGCCCTAATGTATTTACATGCAAAGCAGGCCCAGCATCATCGCCACCACTGCCTGAGACTCAGGGTTTGGCATGGCCTTATCTCCCAGTCCCTAAACTGTACACAGCAGACCAAGGTTTAGACTGTTAAAAAAAACAACGTTGTTTTCCATTGTTCCTTCTTATTGAATTGTGACATTTTACATAAAAAGCAATTTAACAGGAAAGAATGAATAATTTATTTAAAGATCATCGTTCAATGTCGGTTGCCATGGAGATATTCTGGGAAAAACGATGAGAGATACTTCAGACCTATTTGGTAATAAAAGCATTGGAGGGTAATGCCCACACATTGACAACAGTCCCACAGCGCAAAATGGCTGGTTGATGAGGCCAAGCCAGCACCATCACCAACAAGGTGCTGCAGTGGCTGATGGGCAGGTTAAAGCAGAAAACACTCAGAGTACCCAGCACTAGGGTTTCCCACTGTCCCGTATTAGCTGGGACATCCCGTATTTTGGGCTAAATGTGTTTGTCCCGTATGGGACCGCCATTGTAGGCCCGGACACTGTAGGCCCGGACGCTGTAGGCCCGGACACTGTAGGCCCGGACACTGTAGGCCCGGACACTGTAGGCCCAGGCACTGTAGGCCCAGACACTGTAAGCCCGGACACTGTAAGCCCGGACACTGTAGGCCCGGACACTGTAGGCCCGGGGCCGCTGTAGGCCTGGACACTGTAGGCCCGGACACTGTAGGCCCGGACACTGTAGGCCCAGACACTGTATGCCTGGGGGACGCTGTAGGCCCAGACACTGTAGGCCCAGACATTGTAGGCCCCGGGGACCGCTGTAGGCCCAGACAGTGTAGGATAATGGAGTGTGTTCGGGCAGCGGGGCCAAGTGTGTTCGCCTAACGGAGGTTGCACAGCAACCCGCCTCCCGGCCCGGGCGGCCGCCATTGGTGGAGCAGGGAGCACGTTAGCCTGTTCTAACAAAAATAAAAAAGTTTTTGCCTTACTAAGAAATCACACAGAATTAAAGTGATTACAGTTTATAAATTGGCATAAAGGCTGATCATTATTGAAAGTTTAATTTGTCAGAGGTTCCAAATTCATTGTTAAAATCAATTTGTTTACTGTGCTTAAACTCTTAGGTATTCTTTCTCAGCGAGTCCAGTCCAAATAAGATCAATCATAAAACTCGGAACAGGAGTGTATGATTCGGCTCTCGATGCTACTCCGCGCAATAGTCTACTTTCCCTTCCAATGTCAAAGACTATTTTGGAAGGATATTCTTGCTATTGAGGGCGTGCAGCGTAGGTTTACTAGGTTAATTCCTGGAATGGCGGAACTGTCGTATGTTGAAAGACAGGAGCGACTAGGCTTGTATACACTGGAATTTAGAAGGATGAGAGGGGATCTTATCGAAACGTATAAGATTATTAAGGGGTTGGACACGTTAGAGGCAGGAAACATGTTCCCAATGTTGGGGGAGTCCAGAACCAGGGGCCACAGTTTAAGAATAAGGGGTAGGCCATTTAGAACGGACATGAGGAAAAACTTTTTCAGTCAGAGAGTTGTGAATCTGTGGAATTCTCTGCCTCAGAAGGCAGTGGAGGCCAATTCTCTGATTGCATTCAAGAGAGAGCTAGATAGAGCTCTTAAGGATAGCGGAGTCAGGGGGTATGGGGAGAAGGCAGGAACGGGGTACTGATTGAGAATGATCAGCCATGATCACATTGAATGGCGGTGCTGGCTCGAAGGGCCGAATGGCCTCCTCCTGCACCTATTGTCTATTGACTAGAGGGCAGAGCTGTAAGGTGAGAGGGGGAAAGTGTAACGGAGACGTCCGGTGCACGTTTTCCTACACAAAGAGTGGTGGGAGCCTGGAACCTGCTGCCTGGGATCGTGGTGGAGGCAGGTACGATTGTTTTGTTTAAGTGGCGTTTAAGAAGCTTTTAGATCGGTACAAGAAAGTGCAGGGAATGGAGGGCTATGAATTACGTGCAGGAAGAGATTGGTTTAAACTAGACCAAGTGGACCCGTTGGGCCCAAACCTCTCCTGCATTGGTGCAGCACCCTCTCCTCCCTCCCTCCTCTCTCCTCCCCTACACCCCTCCCCCCCTCCCCTCCCCCTGCCCCCTTTCCCCTACCCCCCACTCCAGCCCCCTCACCCTCCCTCATCCTCCCTCCCTCCCTCCCTCCCTCCCTCCCTCCCTCCCTCCCTCCCTCCCTCCCTCCCTCCCTCCCTCCCTCCCTCCCTCCCTCCCTCCCTCTCTCCCTCTCTCCCTCTCTCCCTCCCTCTCTCCCTCCCTCCCTCCCTCCCTCCCTCCCTCCCTCCCTCCCTCCCTCCCTCCCTCCCTCCCTCCCTCCCTCCCTCCCTCCCTCCCTCCCTCCCTCCCTCCCTCCCTCCCTCCCTCTCTCCCTCTCTCCCTCCCTCTCTCCCTCTTTCCCTCCCTCCCTCCCTCCCGTCCCTCCCTCCCTCCCAAGGAGATAGATTTAAACTTTAAAATGTGAATAACTTAAAAAATATTACGCTGATTTCAAATGAAACTTCTTCCATTGTCACCAAAGGGACGACGGTGAGCAAGGTGGGCCTAAAATTGTCGCGCTAACGTGTACCGTCTTGGCTGTAGTTCAGGAACAGACAAACAAACAAACTGGAGTTTTAGTGTATAGATTGGCATCATGCTCGCCATAGACATTGTGGGCTGTTCCTGTGGAATGCTACATAGAACATAGAACAGTAGAGAATAATGATTTTGCCGAACATTAAACTGATCTCATCTGCCTGTATATATCCATATTTCCCTGTTCCCTGCACTTTCGTGTGCCTATCCAAAAGCCTCTTTAATGCCAGTACTATATCTGCCTCCACCACTACCCCTGGCAATGCGTTCAATACGATACGATACGATAGAACTTTATTTATCCCAGGAGGGAAATTGATCTGCCAACAGTCGTAAAACACAACAAGATCCATGAAACATGAAATTAAAGTAACGAGTGGAAAAGATTGGGGATGTGCAAAGATTAGGGGGGAGAGTCAGTCTACCCCACGACAGAAGGGAGAGGAGTTGGACGGTTTGATAGCCACAGGGAAGAAGGTTCTCCTGTGGCGATCGTTCTGTGCTGTATCTTGGTGGGACCAGTCTGTTGCTGAAGATGCTCCTCAGGTTGGCCAGTGTGTCATGGAGGGGGTGAGCTGGATTGTCCAGGATGCTCCGCAGTTTGAGGAGCATCCTCCTCTCCAAGACCACCTCCCATGAATCCAACTCCACCCCCAGGACAGAGCCAGCCTTCCTGATGAGCTTGGTAATCCTGTTGGCTTCGGCGGCCTTCCAGGCACCCAACGCTCTCTGTGTCCATTAAACTTTCCCCCTCTCACATTACAGCTGTGCCCTCTCGTGTTGGACACCTCCACCCTGGGATCAAGGTTCTAACTATCTGCTCTGTTCAAGGTAGGCACAAAATGCTGGAGTAACTCAGGGGGTCAGGCAGTATCTCTGGAGAGACGTTTCAGGTCGAGACCCTTCTTCAGACTGGTGTCAGCGGAGGGGGGCAGGACAGAGATAGGATGTAGGAGGAGACAGGAAGACTAGTGGGAGAACTGGGAAGAGGGGAGGGGAAAGAAACTTCAGATAGTTCCTCTGTCCCTCTCTTTCCCCTCCCCCTTCCCAGTTCTCCCACTAGTCTTCCTGTCTCCTACTACATCCTATCTCTGTCAATAGGTGCAGGAGTAGGCCATTCAGCCCTTCGAGCCAGCACCGCCATTCAATGCGATCATGGCTGATCACTCTCAATCAGTACCCCGTTCCTGCCTTCTCCCCATACCCCCTCACTCCGCTATCCTTAAGAGCTCTATCCAGCTCTCTCTTGAAAGCATCCAACGAACTGGCCTCCACTGCCTTCTGAGGCAGAGAATTCCACACCTTCACCACTCTCTGACTGAAAAAGTTCTTCCTCATCTCCGTTCTAAATGGCCTACCCCTTATTCTTAAACTGTGGCCCCTTGTTCTGGACTCCCCCAACATTGGGAACATGTTTCCTGCCTCTAATGTGTCCAATCCCCTAATTATCTTATATGTCCCGCCCCTCCCCTCCGCCGCGTCGAAATTAGTGGAGGCCTGTCAAGGATGGCACCATGGTGCAGTGGTAGAGCTGCTGACTTACAGCGCCAGAGACCCGGGTTCCATCCTGAGTTTGTACGCTCTCCTCCCTGTGACTGCGTGGGTTTTCTCCAGGTGCTCTGGTTTCCATCCACAGACCGGATCACCCGGAAGGAACCCACAGGGAGGATGTGCAAACTCCGCACAGTCAGCTCACGAGGTCAGGGTTGAACAAGATCTCTGGTGCTGTGAGGCAGCAACTCTACCTGATGCTCCACTGTGCCGCCCTCACTGAGCCTTGAGTTTTCTTCATTAAAAACTCCTGTTGACCACGTGAAATGTTGACAAGAATGCCTTGTGCATGTCCAGAAAATGGAAAATTATCCAATTCAATTTCAGTCTGAAGAAGGGTCTTGACCCGAAACGTCACCCATTCCTTCTCTCCTGAGATGCTGCCTGACCTGCTGAGTTACTCCAGCATTTTGTGAAATAAATTCCTTCGATTTGTACCAGCATCTGCAGTTATTTTCTTACAATTCAATTTAGGGGAATGTTGGTCAGCATGGGCAAGTTGGGCCGAAGGGCCTGCTTCCACTCCGAGTGAATATGACCCTATAACACAATCTTCGGGCATATAAACAGCTCCACCTCTCTTCATCAGTGCCACATGTGGGAATTCAGCCATGAATTGGAGACAAATCGAGCAAGAACTAAATTAGAGTTTTATGGCTTAAAGTGAATAATTTCCAGTGTTATTTTAACTCCACAGGTTACATAGTAAAACACTCTGCTATTATGTTTTTAATGTACAGATCCTCATTATAAAGTTCCTCTGGGTTTTTTTTTCTGTAATTAAAATGTTTTGCTTCAAAGATTTTTTCCCAGGACCCTCCAAGTAAGAGACAGTTTGCCAACACTGTCTGTTCTTTCATAACCTGCTTGTTTTTAATTAAAGGAAGTGTTTGGGAAGAAGTTGTCAGCTGTCTGTGTGTACGCTTGGGGTGTGTCTCAGACGGATAATGAAGCTCGATGTCAAAGTCGCTTCGTCAACGGTTAGACTCTTGGAGATACAGCGCGGAAACAGGCCCTTCGGCCCGCTGAGTCCGTGCCGACCAGCGATCAACCCCACGCAGGTCTGAAGTCAAGTCAAGTCAAGTCAAGTCAATTTTATTTGTATAGCACATTTAAAAACAACCCACGTTGACCAAAGTGCTGTACATTTGATTAGGTTCCAATAGAAAAAAAAATGAAAACATACAGTAGCACGCAAACAGTTCCCAGCGCCTCCTCAATGAGCCTCAAACGCTAGGGAGTAGAAATATGTTTTGAGCCTGGACTTAAAGGAGTGGATGGAGGGGGCAGTTCTGATGGGGAGAGGGATGCTGTTCCACAGTCTAGGAGCTGCAACCGCAAAAGCGCGGTCACCCCTGAGCTTAAGCCTAGACCGCGGGATAGTGAGTAGCCCCAAGTCGGCCAACCTGAGGGACCTGGAGTTAAAGAGGGGGGTTAGAAGATTTTTGATGTAGGGAGGGGAATGTCCATTTAGGGCTTTTACGTGAATAGGAGGAGCTTGAAGTTGATTCTGTACCGTACAGGGAGCCAGTGGAGAGAGGCCAGAATCGGGGTGATGTGGTCCCTTTTACGGGTACCCGTCAGGAGTCTCGCTGCGGCGTTTTGGACCAGTTGCAGGCGGGACAGGGAAGATTGGCTGATCCCAGTGTATAGGGAGTTGCAGTAGTCTAGGCGGGAGGAAATGAAAGCGTGAATGATTTTTTCTGTGTCGTCGAATTGGAGGAAAGGTTTGATTTTAGCTATGGTTCGAAGTTGGAAGAAGCTGGCTTTTACCACAGCTTTGACTTGCTTGTCAAATTTTAATGCAGAGTCAAATATCATGCCGAGGTTTTTGACATGCGGTTTGACTAGGCAGGATAGGCAGGATAAGAAGGGTCTCGACTCGAAACGTCACCCATTCCTTCTCTCCAGAGATGCTGCCTGACCCGCTGAGTTACTCCGGCATTTTGTGTCTGTCTTCGGTGTAAACCAGCATCTGCAGATCGTTCCCGCACACTTGCTCCAGGCTCGGGGTGACAACGTTGATACCAGCGTGAGACTCGCTGTGTGGATTTATTTCACGTTTCCTCTCTGATTATAAATCAACATTCAGTTTGTCTGCATTGAAATCCCTCAGCCGATACCTGCCTGGCTGATTAATTGGCTCAGATTCCCCTTCCATGGAGTTTATGAAAACCACAAAACAAGATAGAGTCCAGAATAAACCTCTTAAGACCAGACCCCTCCTCTGGCATTTGTTCCCCAGGTACAGCGACTCTCCATTTATAATTACCATCTGTTTCCCACTGCCAAACCAATTTTCAATCCCTCTGCCTAAGACAGCATGAAATCTATCAGGAAAGGTGTGTGGTGAAGGTGCATGGGGTTTCTTTGCAGTGCTTGGCTGTTCCCCAGAAACATGCCGACAGAACAGAGCATAACCAACAGAGGGACAAGCCTTCAGTCTGTGTGAACACAACAACTTTCATTCAAATAACTTCCATACAGGGGCGGCTGGCACGGTGGTGCAGCGGTAGAGTTGCTGCCTTACAGCGCTTACAGCACCAGAGACCCAGGTTCGATCACGACTACTTTTTTAAAATTATTTTTAAAAAAAATATATATAAAAGTTTTATTCCAAAGAAAAACATACAAACATACTAAGCAAAATGTGATCAAACAAAAGCCGCCTGTATCGGCAGTTTACAAATTAAACAATTATCACATTAAAATCCCGCCATCTCTGTCAACAATACATTCGACCCCCCCGCGGCGACCAGCGTTTCCGGAAGGCCTCCAGTGTCCCCGTGGACACCGCGTGTGCGTGTTCCCTCTCCAGGGATACGCGGGCACGGACGTAAGCCCGGAACAGGGGTAGGCAGCCGACTTCTGTGAGGCCGTCGACTGCCCGCTGCCTGGACCCGCGGATGGCCATCTTGGCCAGGCCCAGGAGCAGACCGACAGGGAGACCCCCTCCTCCCTCCTGACCCTCCCCCCTCTGTACCGGGTGCCCAAAAATTAAAAGCGTAGGGCTAAAATTGTCTGTGCGGAGTTTGTACGTTCTCCTTGGGTTTTCTCCGAGATCTTCGGTTTCCTCCCACACTCCAAAGACGTACAGGTTTGTTGGTTAATTGGCTTGGTATAAGTGTAAATTGGCCCTAGTGTGTGTAGGGTAGTGTTAATCTGCAGGGATCGCTGGTCGGCGCGGACTCGGTGGGTCGAAGGGCCTGTTTCCGCGCTGTATCTCTAAACTAAACTAAACTAAACTGAACTGAACCATCATAGAAACATAGAAAATAGGTGCAGGAGTAGGCCATTCGGCCCTTCGAGCCTGCACCGCCATTCAATATAATCATGGCTGATCATCCAACTCAGTAACCCGTACCTGCCTTCTCTCCATACCCCCTGATCCCTTTAGCCACAAGGGCCACATCTAACTCCCTGTTAAATATAGCCATCCTACCACAACCAGAGGGCAGTGCTGAACTACTCATTGGTGACCCTCAGACTATCCTTGATTGGACTTTGTTGGCTTTACCTTGCACTAAACGTCATTCCCTTATCATGTATCTGTCCAGTGTAAATGGTTCGATTGTAATCATGTGTTGTCTTTCCGCTGACTGGTTAGCACGCAACAAAAGCTTTTCACTGTACCTCGGTACACGTGACCAACATGCCCCATCCACACTAGTCCCACCTGCCTGTGTTTGGTACATGTACCCTCTAAACCTGTCCTGTCCATGTGCCTTAAGAAAATAACTGCAGATGCTGGTACAAATCGAAGGTATTTATTTCACAAAATGCTGGAGTAACTCAGCAGGTCAGGCAGCATCTCAGGAGAGAAGGAATGGGTGACGTTTCGGGTCGAGACCCTTCTTCAGACTGAAGAAGGGTCTCAACCCGAAACTGAAGAAGGGTCTCGACCCGAAACTGAAGAAGGCTCTCGACCCGAAACGTCACCCATTCCTTCTCTGCTGAGATGCTGCCTGACCTGCTGAGTTTCTCCAGCATTTTGTGAAATAAATACCTGTCCATGTAACTGTCTCTTAAACCTTGAGATAGTACCTGCCTCAACTCCGGCAACTCGTTCCGTACACCCTCTACCCTCTGTGTGGAAGTGTTACCCCTCAGATTCCTATTAAATCTTTCCCCCCCTCACCTTAAACCCATGTCCACTGGTTCTTGATTCAGTGTATCATGATGACTCACATTCAGCTCGCTCAGAGCTCCGAGAACTCAATATTTCCCAAGAATCCTGAACACTCACAGCTTTGAGACATTGCGTATTGGATAGAGGTTTTGAGTAAAGAGTTAAAGATTTCTCATTAGCTGAGGTCAAGCTGCTGAACTTAATGTTCTTCTTTGACCTGTTGTCAATTCCCACAACATCATCTTCAGTTCAGTCAGAGAAGACATTGCAAATATGAAATTGACTATAAAAAATAACAAATTTTCTGGTTGTCGCTATGCCTGAACTGTTTGCAATTATCTCTTTAGAAAACTGCTTGATGACATTGTCTTTGATTGTGCTTTTCATAGAAGGTTCTGGTAAATATCCGTAAACATATTTTCACACTGCAATTATGGAATATTTTTGGTTAATTTTCTCACTAGATTTAACGGGAGAGCTTGCACTGGATCTGATCTTTAGATGTTAAGCTTTAAAGGTGATGCAGAAGCAAGCCCTTCGGCCCATCGAGTCCGTGTCGTACATGATCACCCTTACACTAGTTCTATCATACACACTAGGGACAATTTACAAAAGCCAATTAACCTACAAACCTGAGATAGACACAAAATGCTGGAGCAACTCAGCGGGACAGGCAGCATCTCTGGAGGGAAGGAATGGGTGACGTTTCGGGTCGAGCCCCTTCTTCACACTGAAAGTCATGGGACTTTCATCCTCTCCCTTGACTCTCAGTCTGAACAGAGTTTGTACGTTCTCCCACCTGCGTGGGGTTTCTCTAAAGTCTAAAGTCTACACACGCTGGTAAATTTTCAGAGGCCAATTAACCTACAAACCTGCACATCTTTGGGATGTGGGAGGAAACCGGAGCACCCAGAGGAAACCCACGCGGTCATAGGGAGAACGTACAAACTCTGTACAGGCAGCATGCGTAGTCTGGATCGAACCTGGGCCTCTGACGCTATGAGGCTGCAACTCTACCGCTGCTCCACCGTGCCGCCTAGATAACGCCTCTATGTTCTGGACCACTTTACCTGCAGGAATAATTTCTATTTACCTTGACAAATGCTCTGGTCAAGTTTTGACCAACCAGAATGAGGACAGTTGATGCATTGCTCTAAGTGACGTTCTCCCTGAGACCACGTGGGTTTTCTCTGGGTGCTAGGGTTTCCTCCCACACTCCAAAGACTTGCAGGTTTGTAGGTTAATTGGCTTCTGTAAGTTCCGTGAGAAGAAAATGAGAGGAACGACCAGGTTTCTTGACAAGAAGGATGAGAGGGGATCTTATAGAAACATACAACATTCTTAAGGGATTGGACAGGCTAGATGCAGGAAAAATGTTCCTGATGTTGGGGGAGTCCAGAACCAGGGGTCACAGTTTAAGAATAAGGGGTAGGCCATTTAGAACTGAGATGAGGAAAAACATTTTCACCCAGAGAGTTGTGAATCTGTGGAATTCTCTGCCACAGAAGGCAGCGGAGGCCAATTCACTGGATGTTTTCAAGAGAGAGTTAGATTCAGCTCTTAGGGTTAACGGAATCATGGGATATGGGGAGAAAGCAGGAACGGGGCACTGATTTTAGATGATCAGCCATGATCATATCGAATGGCGGTGCTGGCTCGAGGGGCCGAATGGCCTACTCCTGCACCTATTTTTCCATGTTTCTAATCCAGAAGGGATGAGAGTTCTTTCCTCACCTTAGGCATTCTCATTGAATTAGGGGTTTGCAGCAATCTGAAACAAGATCTGAAACTCATTTGATATACCAAAATATTTAAACAATCCTGACACGATGAAAGGCACTGTTTAAATAAGCCAGCAATTACTTGTTATTTGTTTCCAGTTCAGGGAGGTGCTTTCTTATTTCATTAATATTTGGCATAAAATTTGAATACAGTAATAAGCGTAACAAGCACAGCAAAATGGAATTACATTCACAGTCTGGTTTAAGATTTACCTTCATTATTCCTTTCACAAAATCTTAATAGTTGCAAATGTCTTCCCTGACTCTCTTTTGCCTGTATATTAATCTGCCTTAAACGACACAGGGACAATGACATTGTGGCGCAGCGGTAGAGTTGCTGCCTCACGGCGCCAGAGACCCGGGTTCGATCCCGACTACGGGCGCCGTCTGTACGGAGTTTGTACGTTCTCCCCGTGACCTGCGTGGGTTTTCTCCGGGTGCTCCGGTTTCCTCCCACACTCCAAAAGACGTACAGGTTTGTAGATGAATTGGCTTTGGTAAAATTGTAAATTGTCCCTCGTGCGTGTAGGATAGTGTTAGTGTGCGGGGATCGCTGGTCGGCGTGGACTCGGTGGGCCGAAGGGTCGGTGGCCGAACATCAATCACCCATTTACACTAGATCTATGTTATCCCACTTTCTTACACATTAGGGGGCAATTTTACAGAAAGCCAATTAACCCACAAACTCGCATGTCCTTGGGATGCGGGAGGAAATCGGAAGAAACCCACGCGGTCATAGGGAGAACGTGAAAACTCCACACAGACAGCACCTGAGGTCAGGATTAGGATTGAACCTGGTTCTCTAGCATTGTGAGGCAGCAACTCTACCGATGCACCCCTAATGTTCCACTCTTGACATTGAGCTACGTTAGTTATTTAAGTGTACTTTAAAACTAATAACATAAATGATTTAAATGGACCTTATTCTTTGAAAGAAAAGGGGTTTGCAGTCAGAACTTTGAGGATTTTTTGGGGCATATTAAGTTGCGAAATGTAAAATTCAAGCCCTTTTAATAACCAGAAAGACTGGAGGATTGTCGAAGATGGGAATGGGAAATGATATTGTGGAAAACAAAGTGATCATTTGCAGGGGAGCTGGGAAAATGGGCAGCACGGTGGCGCAGCGGTAGAGTTGCTGCCTGACAGCGAAGAAGACTCAGGTTCGATCCTGACTACGGGCGCCATCTGTACGGAGTTTGTACGTTCTCCCCGTGACCTGCGTGGGTTTTCTCAGAGATCTTCGGTTTCCTCCCACACTCCAAAGACGTACAGATATGTAGGTTAATTGGCTGGGCAAATGTAAAATTTGTCCCTAGTGTGTGTAGGATAGTGTTAATGTGCGGGGATCGCTGGGCGGCACGGACCCGGTGGGCCGAAGGGCCTGTTTCCGCGCTGTATCTCTAAATCTATAAAAAAAAATCGAAATCTAAAAATCTAAAAATGTACTTGGATGTTGGGCTCAGATATTCATTCCCAGACCCAGGATTATTCATTCGATCAGTACAGGTGAATTATGTTGACTTCTTCCTATTTTAATGTATATTGACAAATGATGTAGAAGGCTATTGAGCTCCCTGGCTTCCTGACGTTGAACTAATTGACCTGCGATATGGAAGCCTCACGTTCCCCCTCCTTTGGTATTGACCAAGTGCCGTGAATCTTTCCTCATCTACAACTTCTGATTCACAGGTAAATTATTCTCAGCTAAAGCAAGCCCCTCAATCATGTATGTGCTAGTTTCTTTAAATGAACCCCATCATACGTGTTTATTGGTCACGTTCAACTGTTTGCATTTTGAAATAGATTCCTGAAACATAGAAAATAGGTGCAGGAGGAGGCCATTCGGCCCTTCGAGCCAGCCAGAAGGCGTAGGAAGGAACTGCAGATACTCCTTTAAACCGAAGATAGAGAAATAGATCGGGTAGATGCACAGTCTCTTGCCAAGAGTAGGGGAATCGAGGACCAGAGGACATAGGTTCAAGGTGAAGGGGAAAAGATTTCATAGGAATCTGAGGGGTAACCTTTTCACACAAAGGGTGGTGGGTGTATGGAACGAGCTGCCAGAGGAGGTATTTGAGGCTGGGACTATCCAAACATTTAAGAAACAGTTAAACAGGTACATGGATAGGACAGTTTTAGAGGGATATGGACCATGCAGGTGTGTCTAGTGTAGCTGGGACATGTTGGCCAGTGTGGGCAAGTTGGGCCGAAGGGCCTGTTTCAACACCATATCACTCTATGACTCTATAGACACAAAATGCTGGAGTAACTCAGTGGGACAGGCAGCATCACTGGAGAGGAGAAAGGGGTGACGTTTCGGGTCCGAAGAAGGGTCTCGACCTGAAACGTCACCCATTCCTTCTCTCCAGAGATGCTGCCTGTCCCATTGAGTTACTCCAGCATTTTGTGTCTGTCTTAGATTCCTGAAGGATTTTTTGTCCCATTTTGTGCCTATCTTAGATTCCTGAAGGATTTACCAGAAATTCATCATCATCATCATCATCATATATATACAGCCGGAAACAGGCCTTTTCGGCCCACCAATTCCGTGCCGTCCAGCGATCCCCGCACATTAACACTATCCTACACCCACTAGGGACAATTTTTACATTTACCCAGCCAATTAACCCACATACCTGTACGTCTTTGGAGTGTGGGAGGAAACCGAAGATCTCGGAGAAAACCCACGCAGGTCACGGGGAGAACGTACAAACTCCTTACAGTGCAGCACCCGTAGTCAGGATCGAACCTGAGTCTCCGGCGCTGCATTCGCTGTAAAGCAGCAACTCTACCGCTGCGCTACCGTTAATTTTGTCCAATCTCTGAATGACAGAGGGAACTTAATACAGCTGTCATTTCTTTGATTCCCAGTATTTCCACCAAATGTATCCACTAATACACGGTTGTTGAACCATTTGTCTTAGTGCCTACAGAGCTTAATAACATTCGTCCTTAAGGCCTGTATATATTTTGTCGCCTCTATCAAGATACCAGCATTTATCAAAGCATTTGGCCAATGGAGTTGAGCATTAGTCTTTACAAACCTCCAGGCTCTTAAACTACAAACTCGCAAATGAGAAATATAAATTAAAATATAAATCAGTAGACCGGAATACCTCGTGTGGGGGCTAGTCCAGTGATCAGACAAACTTCAGATATTTTGAATTAAATCATTAGATCTTGTGTGGCACACTTGCACAGTGGTAGAGTTGCTGCCTCACGGCGCCAGAGACCCGGGTTCCATCCTGACTACGGGCGCCGTCTGTACGGAGTTTGTACGTTCTCCCCGTGACCTGCGTGGGTTTTCTTTGGGAGCTCCGGTCTCCTCCCACACTCCAAAGACGTACAGGTTTGCAGCTTAATTGGCTTCTGTAAATTGTTCCTGGTGTGTAGGATAGGGTTGATTGCTGGCCGGCACGGACTCTTTGGGCCGAAGGGCTTGTTTCCACATCTTGCCTCAAAAGTCTAAAGTCCCCCCCACTCCATCCCCCTCAACCCCCCTTATCCTCACTCCTCCCTCCTCCCTCCTCCCTCCCTACCCCCCTCCTTCCTCCCTCCCTCCTCCCTCCCTACCCCCCTCCTTCCTCCCTCCCTCCTCTCTCCCTACCCCCCTCCTTCCTCCCTCCCTCCCTCCCTAGAAGATAGATTTAAATTTTAAAATGTGAATAACTTTAAAAATATAACACCGATTTCAATGAAACGTCTTCCATTAGCACCAAAGGGACGACGGTGAGCAAGGTGGGCCTAAAATTGTCGCGTTATCGTGTACCGTTTTGGCTGTAGTTCAGGAACAAACAAACAAACAAACATAGGTTTTAGTATACAGATGTTATACTGCCAAAATGCGTGGCTAGAGCTTTAGCTACTGTCCAACAGATTGCTGCAAGAACTGTCCACCGCTCCTATGTTTAGAGGGATATGGGCCAAACGCAGGTACCAGTGTAGCTGGGACATGTTGGCTGGTGTGGGCTAGATGGGCCGAAGGGTCTGTTTCCATGCTGCCTCACTCTATACACTGTATACAGTGTATACGCTTGTATACACTGGAATTTAGAAGGATGAGAAGGGATCTTATTGAAACATATAAGATTATTAAGGGGTTGGACACGTTAGAGGCAGGAAACATGTTCCCAATGTTGGGGGAGTCCAGAACCAGGGGCCACAGTTTAAGAATAAGGGGTAGGCCATTTAGAACAGAGATGAGGAAAAAACATTTCAGTCAGAGAGTTGTAAATCTGTGGAATTCTCTGCCTCAGAAGGCAGTGGAGGCCAATTCTCTGAATGCATTCAAGAGAGAGTTACCTAGAGCTCTTAAGGATAGCGGAGTCTGGGGGTATGGGGAGAAGGCAGGAACGGGGTATTGATTGTGGATGATCAGCCATGATCACATTGAATGGAGTTATCACAAAATGCTGGAATAACTCAGCAGGTCAGGCAGCATCTAGGAGTTACTCCAGCATTTTGTGATACCTTCGATTTGTACCAGTATCAAGTCAAGTCAAGTTTATTTGTCACATACACATACTCGATGTGCAGTGAAATGAAAGTGGCAATGCCTGCGGGTTGTGCACAAAAAGAATTACAGTTACAGCATATAAATAAAGTTAATAAGTTACTAAACATAGCACAAAAAGTGTCGACAAAAATTTAGTCTCTGGGGTTATAAAAGTTGACAGTCCTGATGGCCTGTGGGAAGAAGCTCCGTCTCATCCTCTCCGTTTTCACAGCGTGACAGCGGAGGCGTTTGCCTGATCGTAGCATCTAGTATGTGCAGTTATTTTCTACATTGAATGGCGGTGCTTGCTCGGAGGGCCGAATGGCCTACTCCTGCACCTATTGTCTATTGTCCATGACTCTAGGACTCCCAGTCGAGATTACAGACCATCTACAAGCACATTGCAGTCATATGGATTCTGGCTGGAAGGGTTGAAGGCTTCCAGTCAATTAATGTCAGGAAAGGTTTTTCTCAATCTGTCCTGTCAATTCCTGTTAAAATATAAAAATCGTCAATCAAATGATCTTTCCTGTTCCCAGGAAAAGAGTCCTGGAAAAGGTAGGAGTGGCGTGGAGGTGCAACCTAGGGTAGTGTGTAGGGAGGAACTGCAGATGCTGGTTTAAACCGAAGACGGACACATAAAGCTGGAGTAACTCAGCGGGACAGACAGCATCTCTGGAGAACATGGACACAGAGTGCTGGAGTAACTCAGCGGGATAGGCAGCATCTCTGGAGAGAAGGAATGGGTGACGTTTCGGGTAAATGCCCACAATAATGACAACGTTGTCTGTTTTTATAGAGGGACTAATATCGGCCAGAACACAGTGGCTCAGTGGTAGAATTGCTGCCTCACAGCGCCAGAGACCCGGGTTCGATCCTTGACTATGGATGCTGTCTATACCTTCTCCCCGTGACCTGCGTGGGTTTTCTCCGGGTGCTTCAGTTTCCTCCAAAGACGTGCAGGTCTGTAGGTTGATTGGCTTGGTATAAATGCAAAATTGTCCCTACTGTGTGTAGGGTAGTGTTAGTGCGCAGGGATCGTTGGTCGGCGCGGACCCGGTGGGCCGAAGGGCCTGTTTCCGTGCTGTATCTCTAAACTTAACGAAACTAAACTGAAAAAAGGCACAAAGTGCTAGAGGAACTCAATGGGTCTTCTTGTACAGGTTTGTAAGTGACGAGTGGAAAGGATTGGGAATGTGCAAAGATTGGGGGGAGGGAAGGGGGGGGGGGGAAGGGGGGGGTCAGTCTTCCCCACGACAGAAGGGGGTAGAGTTGTACAGTTTAATAGCCACAGGGAAGAAGGATCTCCTGTGGCGATCGTTCTGTGCTGCATCTTGGTGGGACCAGTCTGTTGCTGAAGGTGCTCCTCAGGTTGACCAGTGTGTCATGGAGGGGGTGAGCTGGATTGTCCAAGATGCTCCGCAGTTTGAGGAGCATCCTCCCCACCTAGACCACCTCCCATGAATCCAACTCCGCCCCCAGGACGGAGCCAGCCTTCCTGATGAGCTTGGTAATCCTGTTGGCGTCCGCGGCCTTCGCCCTGCTGCCCCGGCACATGGCAGCGAAGATGAAGCCTTGGGGCAGTTGAGAGAGAGGAAGTGTTCTTCCACTGTACTCATTGATATGGATTCTGCCTGTAAGGGTGGGCGGCTGCCAGTCAATTAGTGCAACTAGAGTTGCCAACTTTCTAACTTCCAAATAAGGGACAAGGTGACGTCACCGCCCCGCGCCCCACATGACCTCACCCAGCCAGTGGCCACGTGCTCCCGCTCCACCAATGGCGGCCGCCCGGGCCAGGAGGCGGGTTGTTAGGTAACCTCCGTTGGGCGAAAGCACTAGGCCTCACTCCCCGAACACACTCCGTTAGCCTACAGTGGCCGGGCCTACAGCGGCCCCTGGGCCTATAGTGTTTGTGCCTACAGTGGCCGGGCCTACAGCGGCTCCTGGGCCTATAGTGTTTGTGCCTACAGTGTCCGGGCCTACAGCGGCCCCTGGGCCTATAGTGTTTGTACCTACAGTGGCCGGGCCCACAGCGGCTCCTGGGCCTATAGTGTTTGTGCCTACAGTGTCTGGGCCTACAGTGGCCCCTGGGCCTATAGTGTTTGTACCTACAGTGTCCGGGCCTACAGCAGCCCCTGGGCCTATAGTGTTTGTGCCTACAGTGTCCGGGCCTACAACGGCCCCTGGGCCTATAGTGTTTGTACCTACAGTGTCCGGGCCCACAGCGGCCCCTGGGCCTATAGTGTTTGTACCTACAGTGTCCGGGCCTACAGCAGCCCCTGGGCCTATAGTGTTTGTGCCTACAGTGTCCGGGCCTACAGCGGCCCCTGGGCCTATAGTGTTTGTGCCTACAGTGTCCGGGCCTACAGCAGCCCCTGGGCCTATAGTGTTTGTACCTACAGTGTCCGGGCCTACAGCGGCCCCATGGCCTATAGTGTTTGTACCTACAGTGTCCAGGCCCACAGCGGCCCCCGGGCCTATAGTGTTCGTACCTACAGTGTCCGGGCCTACAGCACCCACCGGGACTAATACAGGTCAAACCAATTTAGCCCAAAATACGGGATGTCCCGGCTAATATGGGACAGTTGGCAACTCTAGTCCTAACCTCTCTTGAATGAAGTCCCATTGGGTATTTGGCTCGGCAAACCCACACATAAAAGAGGTGGTACACATAAAATGCTGGAGTAACTCAGCGGGACAGGCAGCATCTGTGGAGAGAAGGAATGGGTGACGTCTCGGGTCGAGACCCTTCTTCAGACTGAGAGTCAGTCACAGAGACTGTGTCTCCCTCTTCCCAGAATCTCAGTCTGAATACCACCTATATCCTTCCTGTGTCCCGCCCCCCTGACATCAGTCTGAAGAAGGGTCTCGACCCGAAACGTCACCCATTCCTTCTCTCCTGAGATGCTGCCTGTCCCGCTGAGTTACTCCAGCTTTTTGTGTTTATCTTCGGTTTTAAACCAGCGTCTGCAGTTCCTTCCAACACATAAAAGAGAACTGGCCCTTGGAAAAAGCTGATTTAGAAACTGAACCCAGTCAATGTTTGGTGGGATTGTAATCCTTGCCTCTTAAATCTTCTCTGTTTAAAAATATCTCAAATCCCCAGTCCGAGATAACAGCCAACGGACGCAATAGGGACATAGATATCGCTGTTGATTAACCCTTAATTCGCCAGGAAAATGTGCAGACTTGGCAAGACTAATGTTCTCTGCAGCTTAATTGTTCTAAACCAGAGATACGACTGCAAATTCCTTGCAGCAAAGGCTTAACTTTGATTAATGTGAGCGGTATTAAGATTTCTGAAGTCAGAGGCTGCAGACAGCAATGGACCAAGCAACCAATATTAGGTTGAAAATTCATGCCCGTCTTTTAGTTTTAGCTTTAGAGATACAGCACGGAAACAGGCCCTTCGGCCCACCAATCCCTGCACACTAACACAATCCTACACACATTAGGGACAATTTACCATTACACCAAGCCAATTAACCTACAAACCTGTAGGTCTTTGGAGCGTGGGAGGAAAACGATGCACCGAGGCTTGTACTCGCTGGAATTTAGAAGACTGAGGGGGGATCTTATAGAAACATATAAAATTCTTAAGGGGTTGGAGAGGCTAGATGCGGGAAGATTGTTCCCGATGTTGGGGGAGTCCAGAACCAGGGGTCACAGCTTAAGGATAAGGGGGAAGTCTTTTAGGACCGAGATGAGAAAACATTTGTTCACACAGAGAGTGGTGAATCTGTGGAATTCTCTGCCTCAGAAGGTAGTTGAGGCCAGTTCATTGGCTATATTTAAGAGGGAGTTAGATTTGGCCCTTTTTGCTAAAGGGATCAGGGGATATGGAGAGAAGGCAGGTACGGGATACTGAGTTGGATGATCAGCCATGATCATATTGAATGGCGGTGCAGGCTCGAAGGGCCGAATGGCCTACTCCTGCACCTATTTTCTATGTTTCTATGTTTCTATGTTTCACCCGGAGAAAACCCACGCAGGTCACGGGGAGAACGTACAAACTCCATACAATTTGGATCGATGGTCGGCCACCGACCCTTCGGCCCACCGAGTCCATACCGACCAGCGATCCCCGCACACTAACACAATCCTACACACATTAGGGACAATTTACCATTATACCAAGCCAATTAACCTACAAACCCGCACGTCTTTGGAGTGTGGGAGGAACCCGAAGCACCCGGAGAAAACCCACGCAGGTCACGGGAAGAACGTACAAACTCCGCACAGTTTGGATCGAACCCGAGTCTCTGCCGCTGTAAGGCAGGAGCTCTACCGCTGCACCACTGTGCCACCATTGAGTTCATATAGCACGGTCACAAGCCCTTTGGCCCATCGAATACTGGCTATCGAATACTTATCAATATAACAATTGCACTTTCATGCTTCACGAGGCTACACGCCGACATAGTGACGTTTCTGTGCTGTAGCTCTATCTCGATTATCCTTTATGATTTTGCGATTCCAACATCTTTGAATGGTTCTCCATATTTAATGATATTCTAAAAATACCACATCGGTGTTTTTTTGTGTGTTTTGCCTATTTACATTTAGCCCCAAACAGGAACCTCATATTAATGTTAATCGCTCATTGGCATTACCTCCAGTCTTGCTGTGCATTGTAAACATTACTGATACAGATTTCAAAACGTAGGAGGTATGATTAATTAGTTCGCAGATGACAACAAGGTTGGTGGTAATATTGATAGTGTACTGTCACAGAAGAAAATGGATCCATTTTTTTGCACTATTTTATTTTTCTACTATTATTATATTGCTTGTTTTATTATATGTATTTATGTGTGTGTGCGTATGTATATATATATATACGTATGCCTGGGTGTGTGTGTGTATGTGTGTGTGCGTGTGTATGTATATATGCATGTATGTGTGTGTATGTGTGTGGATGTGTATGTATATATGCATGTATGTGTGCGTATGTGTGTGTGCGTATGTATGTATATATGCATGTATGTGTGTGTATGTGTGTGGATGTGTATGTATATATGCATGTATGTGTGTGTATGTGTGTGGATATGTATGTCTATATGCATGTATGTGTGTGCGCACATGTATGTATATATGCATGTATATGTGTGTGTATGTGTGTGCGTATGTATGTGTATATGCATGTTAGTGTGTGCACGTATGTCTATGTGCATATGTATGTATATATGTGTATGTGCATATGTGTGTGTTGCGTATGCATGTATATATCCATGCGTGTATGTGTGTGTATGTGTATGTGCGTATGTATATACATGGCCAGTGGTGGGGTCCCGTTGGAGGTGACGGAAATGTTGGCGGATGATTTGTTGGATCCGCTGGCTGGTGGGGTGGAAGGTGGGAACAAGGGGGATTCTGTCCTTGTTGCGAATGGGGGGAGGGGGAGCAAGAGCGGAGCTGCGGGATATAGAAGAGGCCCTGGTGAGAGCCTCACCTATAATGGAAGAGGGGAAGCCCCGTTTTCTGAAGAATGAGGACATCTCTGAGTGTGAAACACCTCATGCTGGGCGCAGATGTGGCGTAGACGTAGGAATTGGGAGTAGGGGATAGACTTTTTGCAGGGGACCGGGTGGGAAGAAGTGTAGTCCAGATAGCTGTGCGAGTCAGTGGATTTATAGTAGATGTCCGTCACTAGTCTGTCATATATATATATAAATATATATACACCGGTTATTCAGTATTCAGTATATATACTGAACATACACACATGTACACACACACACACATGCATGCATATATACATACATACGCGCACACACACATACACACACACACACACATACATGTATACATACATACGCACACACACACATATATAAATCCTGGAAGAAACCCGCGCGGGTCATGGGGAGAACGTAGCAACTCCGTACAGACAGCACCCGTAGTCGGGATCGAACCCGGGTCTCTGGCGCTGCGAGGCAGTAGTTGTGCCAATGTGCCACGAGAATGTCAGGAGTGGTGAATATTCAGTAACAGAACACTCTGCATCTTCAGGGGAGGGGTGGGGGGAGGGGGGAGGACACAGATCGTGGAGGAGCACTGATTGATTTACAGATCTCTTAAGGAATGCAAAGCTGTTTTCAGCTGGCTGTCACTGAGGTATTATCTGCAGACAGATGGTTTTCTAAACACTTGATTAATGATGCTCCCACCACAGTGACAGAGAGTGAGAAGTCGGCAGCCTAAACAGTGCACGCGGTGTGTTCTAGTATCACCTGCCCGTGTGGGTGAGATGCAGTTGCAAGCAGATTCCGACTCTCCCCCCCCCCCCCCCCCCCCCCCCCCCAAGTATCACTACCTGACTTGGATGAAGGGATTAAAAGTACCATTAGCAAATTTGCAGATGACACAAAGCTGGGTGGTAGTGTGAACTGTGAGGAAGATGCTATGAGGTTGCAGGGTGACTTGGACAGGTTGTGTGAGTGGGCGGATGCATGGCAGATGCAGTTTAATGTGGATATGTGTGAGGCTATCCACTTTGGTGGTAAGAATAGGAAGGCAGAGTATTATCTGAATGGTGTCAAGTTAGGAATAGAGGACGTGCAACGAGATCTGGGTGTCCTAGTGCATCAGTCACTGAAAGGTAGCATGCAGGTACAGCAGGCAGTGAAGAAAGCCAATGGAATGTTGGCCTTCATAACAAGAGGAGTTGAGTATAGGAGCAAAGAGGTCCTTCTGCAGTTGTACAGGGCCCTAGTGAGACCGTACCTGGAGTACTGTGTGCAGTTTTGGTCTCCAAATTTGAGGAAGGATATTCTTGCTATTGAGGGCATGCAGCGTAGGTTTACTAGGTTAATTCCCGGAATGGCGGGACTATCATATGTTGTAAGACTGGAGCAACTAGGCTTGTATACACTGGAATTTAGAAGGATGAGAGGAGATCTTATCGAAACGTATAAGATTATTAAGGGGTTGGACACGTTAGAGGCAGGAAACATGTTCCCAATGTTGTGGGAGTCCAGAACCAGGGGCCACAGTTTAAGAATAAGGGGTAGGCCATTTAGAACTGAGTCGAGGAAAAACTTTTTCAGTCAGAGAGTTGTGAATCTGTGGAATTCTCTGCCTCAGAAGGCAGTGGAGGCCAATTCTCTGAATGCATTCAAGAGAGAGCTGGATAGAGCTCTTAAGGATAGCGGAGTCAGGGGGTATGGGGAGAAAGCAGGAACGGGGTACTGATTGAGAATGATCAGCCATGATCACATTGAATGGTGGTGCTGGCTCGAAGGGCCGAATGGCCTCCTCCTGCACCTATTGTCTATTGTCTATTGTCTATAATCAACCTACCCACCCGACAAAGGGCCTTCAATCTGGAACTCTGCTTCTCGCTCCTCAGATACCGCCCGACCTCCTGACTGTTACCTTGCACTGCGTTCCAAGCACTTACCACCCTTTGTTCTTTCTTGGCATACCGGTAGAGTTGCTGCCTTACAGCGCCAGAGACCCGGGCTCCAACCTGACCATGGGTTTGGTCTGTACGGGGTTTGTACGTTCTCCCCTTGACCTGCGTGGGTTTTCTCCGGATAGTGTTAGTGTGCAGGGTTCCCTGGTGGGTGCAGACTCGGTGGGCCGAAGGTAGGCTTGCCAACTATCTTGCTCCCAAATAAGGGACAAGGTGACGTCACCGCCCCGCGCCCCCTCACCCAACCAGCGGTCACGTGCTCCCATTCCACCAACGCCGGCTGCCCCGGGCCGGGAGGCGGGTTGCCACGCAACCTCCGTTAGGTGTCACCCACACTGTCCGGGCCTACAGCATCCGGGCCTACAGCGTCCGGGCCTACAGCGTCCGGGCCTACAGCATCCGGGCCTACAGTGTCTGGGCCTACAGCGCCCGGGCCTACAGCGCCCGGGCCTACAACGTGCGGGCCTACAGCGTCCGGGCCTACAGCGTCTGGGCCTACAGCGTCCGGGCCTACAGCGTCCGGGCCTACAGCGTCCAGACCTACAGTGTCCAGGCCTACAGCGCCCGGGCCTACAGCGTCCAGGCCTACAGTGTCTGGGCCTACAGCATCCGGGCCTACAGCATCCGGGCCTACAGCGTCCGGGCCTACAGCGTCCAGGCCTACAGTGTCCAGGCTTACAGCGCCCGGGTCTACAGCGCCCGGGCCTACAACGTGCGGGCCTACAGTGTCCGGGCCTACAGCGTCTGGGCCTACAGCGTCCGGGCCTACAGCGCTCGGGTCTACAACGTGTGGGCCTACAGCGTCCGGGCCTACAGCGTCTGGGCCTACAGCGCCCGGGTCTACAACGTGCGGGCCTACAGCGTCCGGGCCTACAGCGTCCGGGCCTACAGCGTCTGGGCCTACAGCGTCCGGGCCTACAGCGTCTGGGCCTACAGCGTCCGGGCCTACAGCATCCGGGCCTACTGCACCCCCGGGGCCTAATACGGGACAAGGGCAGTCCCGTAAGGGACAAACCAATTTAGCCCAAAATACGGGATGTCCCGGATAATACGGGACTGTTGGCGAACCTAGCCAAAGGGCCTGTTTCTGCGATGTATCTCTAAACTAAACTAAACTAAACTGAACTGGCATGAGTGTGATGGGCCGAAGAGCCTCCGGTACGGTCAACGTTCTACCTTGGATTGCCATCTCCGGACAGGGGCTGATGATAACAATAGCACTCCATGTTTGTAGCCCACACCACGCCTAAGGAGCGATCTTCAATCAGGCCAAACAGGTCAATGGGAAATCAATACTAAATGATTCTTGTTCTGATGAAGGAAGTGACACAATACTCTCACTCTCGTGGCTTAACCTTATCACCAAATTACTGTGCAGAGACAATATATTTGCTGAAAACCATTAAAGGGTCATTGAGGTGTGGGATTTGTGTGACATCATATTACCCTGGCAATTCCTCATGGAATATAAAATAATGTAAATTAGATTAAAGTCTTCACATTAAGACCATCAATTTGGATTTGTTGATGGGATAGTCAATCATCATGAGTTTCATTCTGGTCGTTTAAACCATTAACTCTTCTCTGTCTTTGGGGTCATTTAAACTCTCTCCTCTCTGCTCCTACATAGAGTTTTTACTTTAACCCCCTAAAGATTAGAGGGTGCGAGTGTCAGGGGTTATGGGGAGAAGGCAGGAAAGTGGGGATAGGAGGGAGAGGGAGATCAGCCATGATTGAATGGCGGGACAGACTTGATGGGCCGAATGGCCTAATTCTGCGCCTAAGACCCTTCTTCAGACTCGGTCTTGAGTTCAGACTTCAGACTTGAGTCTGAAGAAGGGTCTCGACCCGAAACGTCACCCATTCCTTCACTCCAGAGATGCTGCCTGTCCCGCTGAGTTACTCCAGCATTTTGTGTCTGTCTTCGGTGTAAATCAACATCTGCAGTTCTTTCCTACGTCATTTCTGGTTCTTGACTTCAGCAATCAGTGCCTGTAGTTCCCCTTCAACCTCGAGAACCATGCTGTAGAAGGGTATGGGCCAAAGGGAGTAGATTCGATGCGGCATTTTGGTCTGGGTAGAAATAGCAAATCTCCCACTCTATAGGTATAGCAGTCTGGCAGTTTCATGATCACTGTTACTTTAGACTTTAGAGATAGAGCACAGACACAGGCCCTTCGGCCCACCAAGTCCATACTGAACAGCGATCACCCTGTACACTAACACTATCCTACACATTAGGGACGACTTACATTTTTTTACCAAAGCTAATTATCTTACAAACCTGAGGTATTTATTTCACAAAATGCTGGAGTAACTCAGCAGGTCAGGCAGCATCTCAGGAGAGAAGGAATGGGTGACGTTTCGGGTCAAGACCCTTCTTCAGATGCTGCCTGACCTGCTGAGTTACTCCAGCATTTTGTGAAATAAATACCTTCGATTTGTACCAGCATCTGCAGTTATCTTCTTATCTTACAAACCTGTGTCGGAAGGAACTGCAGATACTGGTTTAAACCGAAAATGGACACAAAAAGTTGGAGTAACTCAGCCGGACAGACAGCATCTCTGGAGAAAAGGAATAGGTGACGTTTCGGGTCGAGACCCTTCTTCAGCCCCGACAAACCCGCACGTCTTTGGAGTGCGGGAGGAAACAGGGGGCTCCCGGAGAAAACCCACGCGGGTCACGGGGAGAAAACGTTGCAAACCAGAATATTAAAGGGTGCCAGCTAAAATGGGTCAAATCCATACGGGAGCCGTGCCATGGAACGATAGAATAATAATGTGGCTGTAACATTTAATTCGCGGGATGTTGGGAGGATAATCCAGGGAAGGGAAAATATCATTAAGTATCCTTGACGTATCCTGAATATAGAAGAATGACAAACATGGATTTACAGGTGGTAAGCTATGCTCAACAAAGCTGCTTAATTTTTTCAAGGATGTAACTGAGCAAGCTGATGAGGGAAACAACGTGGATTTAATGTTGCTCAGCTTTAGTAAAGCTTATGATAAATTACCACACAGGTAATCACAAAATAGGAAGTCATGCTGCAGAACAGAAGTTGTTGAATTGGAAAACTAATGAGTCAGGTATGCAAAAGAGAAGTCAATTAGACAGTGATATTTGCGTGTATGGGATGCGTAGGAAGGAACTGCAGGTGCTGGTTTACACCGAAGGTAGGTACAAAGTGCTGGAGTAACTCAGCGGGACAGGCAGCATCTCTGGAGAGAAGGAATGGGTGACGTTTCGGGTCGGGACCCTTCTTCAGACTCAAGTCTGAAGTCTGAACTCAAGACCCAGTCTGAAGAAGGGTCTCGACCCGAAACGTCACCCATTCCGTCGATGTAAAACAGCATCTGCAGTTCCATCTTTCATGTTTCTGAGGAAGCTTTACTCTTTGTGTTTCTTGCCCTGGGAACCATTGATGGGTCAGTGTGGAATCTTTATTCAGTGTCTAACCCCTGCCAACCTTGGCCCCTGAATGCTGCACAGAGACCTGTTAGAAGTATATAAAATTATAAGAGGCACAGAGAGGGTAGACAGTCAGAACCTTTTTTCCAAGGATGAAAATATGAAATAATGGAGCACATAGGTTTAAAGTGAGTGGGGCAAAGTTTAAAGGAGAAATGCTGGGTAAGTCTTTTACATAGAGGGTGGTGACTGCCTGGGAGGGGATGGTGGTGGAGGTAAATATGGCAGTCATACAGCGTGGAAACAGGCCCTTCGGCCCAACTTGCCCATGCTGACCAACTTTCCTCGGGTTCCTATTGGGACAACTCAGGAGAAATTAAATCATTGCAGGTGAGTGAAGAACTTGATTTGTACTAGCTTTCATGAAGTGGGCCAGACTATGAATACCTTGAGGTATTAGTTGTTGGTTTCCTGATACAATTATCTGAATGGCCTAAAAAAAGAGACATTCATAAAAACATAGAAACACGGGTGCAGGAGTAGGCCATTCGGCCCTTTGAACCGTTCAACATGATCATGGCTGATCATCCAAAATCAGTACCCCGTTCCTGCTTTCTCCCCATATCCCTTGATTCCGTTAGCACTGAGAGCTACATCGAACTCTCTCTTGAAAACATCGAGTGAATTGGCCTCCACTGCCTTCTGTGGCAGAGAATTCCACAGATTCACAACTCTCTGGATGAAAAAGTTTTTCCTCATCTCAGTCCTAAATGGCCTACCCCTTATTCTTAAAGTGTGTGAGCCCTGGTTCTGGAGGTTCACCAGTTTCATTCGTGCTTGGAGTATCGTCAGGAAGCCTGGCATATCATATCATATCATCATATATATACAGCCGGAAACAGGCCTTTTCGGCCCTCCAAGTCTGTGCCGCCCAGTGATCCCCACACATTAACACTATCCTACACCCACTAGGGACAATTTTTTTTACATTTACCCAGCCAATTAACCTACATACATGTACGTCTTTGGAGTGTGGGAGGAAACCGAAGATCTCGGAGAAAACCCACGCAGGTCACGGGGAGAACGTACAAACTCCTTACAGTGCAGCACCCGTAGTCAGGATCGAACCTGAGTCTCCGGCGCTGCATTCGCTGTAAAGCAGCAACTCTACCGCTGCGCTACCGTGCCGCCCCGGCATGATCAGTGCAATTGAACAGAAGGCTCCACAGTCAATTCCTTCTCCTGGTATCCGTCCGCGAGTTATGAAGTTGGACGTCCTATGACTTTGAACCTCTACCCTTTAGATTACAGTCCCGGCACTTTAACTTCTACACCACCAGAGCTTGGAATGTCAGTAACCTCCATGTTGCGCCTTATCTCCAGGGAACCTGAGGACGTGGGAGTCTTGGACAAGACTCAACTTGGCCTGTCCTGTGGTGAGGGGGTTAACAGCGAGGCAGATTGCTCGTTGACTGCAGCTTGTCATCTAAGCTGCTGCCTCTGGAATCCATGTACCATTAAATTCATTGTGACAAAATGCATGACTTGCCTATGATAATGTGCTGTGCTTATCAGAGAGTGTCATAGCCTTCGACGCGCTGCTCTGAATAATGCATACGCCAGGCAGGTAACTGAGAGTCTGGGCGAGAGTCAGCACCAAACCTGCAGCCCAAGGTGTGTAGACAAGGAACTGCAGATGCCAGTTTGCAAAAAAGGACACAAAGTGCTGGAGTAACTCAGCAGGTCAGGGCAGCAACGTCGAAGAACCTGGTCAGGTGACATAGAAGATGAAAAGTAGACCAGCATAGCACAAGAACAGGCCCTTCAGCCCACAATGTCTCTGCCGAACATGATGCCGACCATCATAACGTCAGAGGTGATAGGAGAAGAGTTAGGCCATTCGGCCCATCAGGTCTACTCCACCATTCGATCATGGCTGATCTATCTCTCCCTCCTAACCCTATTCTCCTGCCTTCTCCCCATAACCCCTGACACCCGTTCTAACCAATAATCTATCTACCTCTGCCTTAGAATTATCCACTGACTTGGCCTCCACAGCCTTCTGTGGCAATGAATTCCACAGATTCACCACCCTCTGACTAAAGAAATGTCTCCTCATCTCCTTCCTAAAGGTACGTCCTTTTATTCTGAGGCTGTGACCTCTAGTTCTAGACTCTCCCACTAGTGGAAACACCTCATCCTTCTAAACTGCAGCGAATGCCTGTGGGACAGAGGAGGATTAGTGGAGATTTAACTGGTGTATAAAACAGTGGAGGGACAGAGAGAATAAATAAGAAGCACTACTTTAGTAAAAACCAGGGGGTATTTACGGTGAGATGGGGAAATAATCTTCACTCAGAGAGAGGTCATAGAGCCGTAGAGTGATACTGCGTGGAAACAGGCCCTTCGGCCCAACTTGCCCACACCGACCAACATGTCCCTGCTACACTCATCCCACCTGCCTGCACTTGGCCCATATCCCTCCAAACCTGTCCTATCCATGTACCTGTCTAACTGTTTTTTAAACGTTGGGATAATCCCAGCCTCAACTACCTCCTCTGGCAGCTTGTTCCATGCACCCACCACCCTCTGTGTGAAAAAGTTACCCCTCAGATTCTAATTAAATATTTTCCCCTTCACCTTGAACCTCAGCCAAAACATTATGACCTGATGAGCCAAAACATTATGACCACCTGCCCAATATGCTGTTGGTCCTCCGTGTGCAGCCCCATACACAGCAGGGTGCGATGCACTGTGTATTGTGACACATTCCTCCCGTGACCACCATTGACATTTTCTGTGACTTGTGCCACAGTCGACCTTCTGTCGGTTCGGACCAGACGGGATAGCTTTCGTTGCCCTCGCGCATCGATGAGCCTTGGGCGCCCAACACCCTGTCTGTCGCCGGTTTGTGGTTTGTCCCTCCTCGGACCACTGTCGGTCGGTACTCACCACTGCTGACCGGGAGCACCCCACAAGCCTTGCCGTTTCAGAGATGCTCTGACCCAGTCGTCTGGCCCATAACAATTTGGCCCTTGTCAAAGTCGCTCAGGTCGTTACCCCTGCCCATTTCTCCTGCATCCAACACATCAACTTCAAGAACTGACTGTTCACTTGCTGCCTAATATATCCCACCCCTTGACAGGTGCCATTGTAACAAGACAATTAATGTTATTCACTTCGCCCGTCAGTGGTCATAATGTTTTGGCTGATCGGTCGGTGTATGTCCTCTGGTCCTCGATTCCCCCTTCTCTGGGTAAGACTAACAACTGCCTACAGAGACTCAAGGGCCAGTGTCTTGTGCCTCCATCACTGTTGTGCATCATCCTTGGAAATCAATCAAGGTTTCACAGTTACGAGCTATTTACATAAAAATCAAGGGATGTCATTCATCATTTTCTACAGTAACATCCCGTCAATAAAAATATATTATGTTGATTGTGGATCTGGTTACGAAAGTAGTATCAAGCGCTGCTAATTAACTGTCGTTCATCACTCCCCCCAATGTGTTCAAGTAGACAACACTCTGCAAGAGAGATTCATGGTGTTTGCCATCTCATTATCCTGTGAAAATGTTTTTTTTCAATTCCTGTAGATGCCGCAGTTCTGAAATAAAAAAACGGAAAATGCTGGGAAGATTCAGCTGGTCAGGCAGCAACTGGGCGGCACGGTGGGGCAGCGGGTAGTGTTGCTACCTCACAGCGCCAGAGACCCAGGTTCCAATAGACAATAGACAATAGACAATAGACAATAGGTGCAGGAGTAGGCCATTCAGCCCTTCGAGCCAGCACCGCCATTCAATGCGATCATGGCTGATCACTCTCAATCAGTACCCCGTTCCTGCCTTCTCCCCATACCCCCTCACTCCGCTATCCTTAAGAGCTCTATCCAGCTCTCTCTTGAAAGCATCCAACGAACTGGCCTCCACTGCCTTCTGAGGCAGAGAATTCCACACCTTCACCACTCTCTGACTGAAAAAGTTCTTCCTCATCTCCGTTCTAAATGGCCTACCCCTTATTCTTAAACTGTGGCCCCTTGTTCTGGATTCCCCCAACATTGGGAAGATGTTTCCTGCCTCTAATGTGTCCAATCCCCTAATTATCTTATATGTTTCAATAAGATCCCCCCTCATCCTTCTAAATTCCAGTGTATACAAGCCTAATTGCTCCAGCCTTTCAACATACGACAGTCCCGCCATTCCGGGAATTAACCTAGTGAACCTACTCATCCCGCCCTCATCCCGACTACGGGCGCTGTCTGCATGGAGATTGTACCTTCTCCCCGTTTTCTCCGGGTGCTCCGGTTTCCTCCCACACTCCAAAGACGTGCAGGACAGCACGTTAATTGGCTTCTGTAAATTGCCCCTAGGGTGTAGGATAGAACTAGTTAGTGTACAGGACTCAGTGGGCCCGTTTCCACACTGTAACTCTGAGCTAAACTAACCTAACAACCTGGGAGTTAGCATTGACTCAATGCTTCTCTTTATGTTGTAAGGAAATATAGTAATACAAGAAATACAAGGAGAAAGGACAGAAAACGGCATGGTAGCGCAGCGGTAGAGTTGCTGCTTTACAGCGAATGCAGCGCCGGAGACTCAGGTTCGATCCTGACTACGGGTGTTGCACTGTAAGGAGTTTGTACGTTCTCCCCATGACCTGCGTGGGTTTTCTCCGAGATCTTCGGTTTCCTCCCACACTCCAAAGACGTGCAGGTTTGTAGGTTAATTGGCTGGGTAAATGTAAAAATTGTCCCTAGTGGGTGTAGGATAGTGTTAATGTGCGGGGATCACTGGGCGGCACGGACTTGGAGGGCCGAAAAGGCCTGTTTCCGGCTGTATATATATGATATGATGATTATGATAATAACCGGCATTGATTGAGGTTAAAAAGGTCTGAAGTGGAGTCCGGACCCAAAACATCACCTATCCAAGTTCTCCACAAATGCCGCCTGACCCACTGACTTACTCCAGCATTCTGTATCAAAGGCATTATCTTTATCCCAAGTTAAAGCTGGAAAAAGTGCTGAGAAGATTTACAAGGATTATGCCAGGGCTCGAGGGCCTGAGCTTTGGGGAAAGGATTGGGCAAGCTAGGACTTTCTTCCCAGTTGGCGGCCAACACAGGCGACTATTTGCGTGCCGGCCACAGAAGCAGATCTACAATCACACATTACAATCGCTCCACACTCTTAAATCTCTACTCCTGCAGCAACACATCTTACTTTAACCATGACCCTGGATCGGACGTTGCTGGCTTTACCTTGCACTAAACGTTATTCCCTTATCATGTATCTGTACACTGTAAACGGCTCGATTGTAATCATGTATTGTCTTTCCGCTGACTGGTTAGCACGCAACAAAAGCTTTTCACTGTACCTCGGTACACGTGACTATGAACTAAACTGAACTTATACCTTGGAGCGCATGCGGCTAAAAAATGATCTTCTCTAGAGGTGTATTGAGGTGAATTGATAGAGTTTTGAAAGAATTGAAAGAGTTTTTTACTTGGGGGTAAGGGAATCATGAAACAGAGGACACACCGGGCGTGCAGCGTAGGTTCACTAGGTTAATTCCCAGAATGGCGGGACTGTCGTATGTTGAAAGGCTGGATCAATTAGGCTTGTATACACTGGAATTTAGAAGGATGAGGGGGGGTCTTATTGAAACATATAAGATAATTAGGGGATTGGACACATTAGAGGCAGGAAACATGTTCCCAATATTGGGGGAGTCCAGAACAAGGGGCCACAGTTTAAGAATAAGGGGTAGGCCATTTAGAACGGAGATGAGGAAGAACTTTTTCAGTCAGAGAGTGGTGAAGGTGTGGAATTCTCTGCCTCAGAAGGCAGTGGAGGCCAGTTCGTTGGATGCTTTCAAGAGAGAACTGGATAGAGCTCTTAAGGATAGCGGAGTGAGGGGGTATGGGGAGAAGGCAGGAACGGGGTACTGATTGAGAGTGATCAGCCATGATCGCATTGAATGGCGGTGCTGGCTCGAAGGGCTGAATGGCCTACTCCTGCACCTATTGTCTATTGTCTATTGTCTATTGTCTATTGACATAGGTTTCCAGTCTGATGAAGGGTCTCGACCCAAAATGTCACCCATTCCTTCTCTCCCGAGATGCTGCCTGACCTGCTGAGTTACTCCAGCATTTTGTGTCTACATAGGTTTCCAATTCTCCCACAACTTTGTTGCTACCGCAGCCAACTTGTTTGCCTCTTTTTCACTTCCAGTGAGAGGTTCCAGACCCTCGTCGAAGACGCCACAGGATAACTCATTCCAGGCATTCCTTTACCATGTCCAAACCAATTCCCATCAATCCTACCCTACCCATTTTAATCTCTTCACATTCCCATCAACTCTCCCAAAATCTACCACGATGGCCAATGCTCATCCAGTTAACCCACTGCCCCACACATATACGCATATCCCAACATAGTCGGGCGGTGTAGTGGCAAACGGAATTTAATCGAGAAAAGCGTGAGGTTGAGGGGTTAAATTCTGCGAGGTTATTCAGATTAAATGGCAATGACCTTCGGAGCGCTGATGTACAAACACCTTGCGATGCAAGTCAATAGTTCCCTGAAAATGACAGCACAGATGAATAGGATAGTGAAACTAAACTAAACCAAATCTGAACCAAATCTAAACGAAACTAAACTAAACTGTGGTAAACTAAACTCAACTTTCGCTTGGGCAGCTTGCAGCCCAGTGGTATGAACATTGACTTCTACAACTTTAGATAGTTCCTCTGTCCCTCTCTTCCCCTCCCCCTTCCCAGTTCTCCCTCTATCTTCCTGTCTCCACCTATATCCTTCCTTTGTCCCGCCCCCCCTGACATCAGTCTGAAGAAGGGTCTCGTCCCGAAACGTCACCCATTCCTTCTCTCCCGAGATGCTGCCTGTCCCGCTGAGTTACTCCAGCATTTTGTGAATAAACTAAACACCAGTGAGTACAAACCCAGTGCCATCAAATGCTCATCGTACATTAACCCACTCATTCCTGGGATCATTCTCGTAAACCTCCTCTGGACCCTCTCCAGAGCCAAGAGTGAAGCCTCTGGAGATGGCTCGTGGGAAAGGCATGGGAAATGGTGTCTGCATCCATTTGTTCGTATCCGGAAGGGAATTGCCCGGAACATCTGGCGTTTCCGTGCTACCGCCCAATTAAACCGTCTTTCCTTCCTGCTTCCAGCTGTTCCCATTCCTCTGCCACTTAGCTGACGCAAGGCAGAATCCCACCAGATCCACACCTGATTATTGCTCTGAATTTGGATGCTTTCAATGAGACAAAGACAGGCATGCAGCACAGCTTCTGAAACTGGTTAACGAGTTACTCACAAAGTGCAGTCTCTAATGTCATGCAGGAAATGCATCAGATCCTTGGACTATCCTTGATCGGACTTTGCTGGCTTTACCTTGCATTAAACGTTATTCCCTTAGTGTATCTGTACACTGTGAATGGCTCGATTGTAACCATGTGCAGTCTTTCCACTGACTGGCTAGCACGCACCAAAAACTGTACCTCGGTACACGTGACAATAAACCTACCCGAAAGTAAAGACAATGCCCACACCACAAGTACCCAAAGACAATCTGTGTAAATGATCACACAGACCAGCTGGCTAAATGAGAATTTTGAAAAGCAAAGAACCGCAGATGTTCGACACCTAAGGCAAAGCAGAAATTGTTGGAATTACTCACCAAGATTAGGGTAGAGTTTGTTTGGTGAGAGATCTTTGACCTGAACCATTAATTCTGTTTCACAGAGTCTTTAGACTTTAGAGATTCAACGTGGAAACAGGCCCTTCGACTAACTGAGTCCATGCCGACCATCAATCACCCCATACATTAGCACTGTCCTATCCTACACACACTGGGGAAAATTTATAATTTTACCAAGTCAATTAACCTACCAACCTGTACGTCATTGGAGTGTTGGAGGTAAATCGGAACACCTGGAGAAAACCCACGTGGTCAAGGGTTGAATGTCTGAAGAAGGGTCTCAACCCAAAATGTCACCCGTTCCTTCTCTCCAGAGATGCTGCCTGTCCCACTGAGTTACTCCAGCTTTTTGTGTCGACCTTTGGTTTAGACCAGCATCTGCAGTTCCTTCACAAGAATGTATAAATGGTGGCCAGAATTTTGAAAAGCAAAGAACCTTAGATGCTAGGCACCTCCAGCAAAGCAGCAATTTTTGCACTTACTCAGCAAGGTTGGATAGACTTTGTTTGGTTGAGAAATCTTTGACCTGAACCATTAATTCTGTTTCACAGAGTCTTCAGATTTTAGACTTTAGAGAGACAGTACGAAAACAGAACCTTCTGCTCACCGAGTCTACACTGACTAGCGATCCCCACACATTAACACTATCCTAATACACTAGGAACAATTTACAATTTTACCTTTAACAATTTACAATTAAACTACAAACCTGTATGTCAATAGACAATAGACAATAGGTGCAGGAGGAGGCCATTCAGCCCTTCGAGCCAGCACCGCCATTCAATGTGATCATGGCTGATCATTCTCAAACAGTACCCCGTTCCTGCCTTCTCCCCATACCCCCTGACTCCGCTATCCTTAAGAGCTCTATCCAGCTCTCTCTTGAATGCATTCAGAGAATTGGCCTCCACTGCCTTCTGAGGCAGAGAATTCCACAGATTCACAACTCTCTGACTGAACAAGTTTTTCCTCATCTCAGTTCTAAATGGCCTACCCCTTATTCTTAAACTGTGGCCCCTGGTTCTGGACTCCCCCAACATTGGGAATATGTTTCCTGCATCTAACGTGTCCAACCCCTTAATAATCTTATACGTTTCGATAAGATCCCGTCTCATCCTTCTAAATTCCAGTGTATACAAGCCTAGTCGCTCCAGTCTTTCAACATATGACAGTCCCGCCATTCCGGGAATTAACCTAGTAAACCTACGCTGCATGCCCTCAATAGCAAGAATCGCCCTCAATGTCGTTGGAGTGCGGGAGGAAACCGGAGATCCCGGAGAAAACCCTCACAAGTCACAGGGAGAACGTACAAACTCCGTGCAGGCCGTACCCATAGTCAGGATCAAACCCGGGTCTCAGGCACTGTAAGGCAGCAACTCTACCGCTGCGCCACCGTGCCACTGTGAATTGTAGGGTGGGGGGAGGGAGAAGCAGGCAAAGGCGCGAGGCAGCCTTGTCCAAATGCTTTGCTTAATGACCTGGCCAAACATTGCCACCATGGATGGGTCTGGTTTCCCACTGCGGTGAGCGATGGTCGGGGCATTCCCATGGTGTGAGACGGGGCTGGTGAAGGGATGGGAGTCAAGGATACAAGGGGAGGGAATACCACCCAGTCCCTCTAGTTCAGTTCAGTTTATTGTCACGTGTACCGAGGTACAGTGAAAAGCTTTAGCTGCGTGCGAACCAGTCAGCGGAAAGACAATACATGATTACAATCGAGCCATTTACGGTGTAGAGATACACTATGAGGGAATAACGTTTAGTGCAAGGCAAAGCCCGATCAAGGATAGTCCGAGGGTCACCAATGAGGTAGATAGTAGTTCAGGACTACTCTCTGGTTGTGGTAAGATGGTTCAGTTGCCTGATAACAGCTGGGAAGAAACTGTCCCTGAAGAGGAAAGGGATATGGGCTAACACAGCTATTATTGGACTAGTGTAGATTGGGGCATGTTGGTTGGCATAGGCAAGTTGGGCCGAAGGGCCTGTTTAAATGCTGAAAGACTCGATGACTCTGTGACTCTAAGTGCATGAGGGTCAACAAAGAAATAGGTGGTCCCACATTGGTCTCTCATCGATCCATGGAGAAAACCTCTTGGAGAGAAGGCAATGTAGATTAAAGAACAGAAAACCAAGAAGATTAATATTCCCTCCACACATAAGTCTCCCATCTCTCTGATTGATGCTAATGCATTCTTTATTACTCACGCACGATATCCCTGTGATATACAAGGAAGCAAAAAGTTGGTAGACGGCCAGTGGTAGGTTGTCAATTATAGACAGTTTAATATTAGAAAAGTTCACAAATATTGAATACATAAGATTTCTATGTGAAAGGTGGCAGGGATGTGAATTCAGATTTAGTTCCAAGGTGCAATTTATTTATTCGTATCTTTCACACAACTGCTGGCCAATATCGAGCAAATTTTAGTGTCTCATCGTTGGCCTCTGCAAGATCCTTTGCAGTGCGTGTGTGTCATGCAGCTTGTCACAGCTCAGATGTTCCATAGTCTGGAGGCCCCGTCCACACTCCCAGTCTGCCGCATCGTCAGTATATCCCCACTTCAGCATGTTCCACTTAGCAAGGCGCAATCTCAACTTGTTGTTCAACGTGTCAGAAGGAACTGCACAGACGATACTGGTTTACACCAAAGATGCAGTAGACACAAAATGCTGGAGTAATTCAGGCAGCATCTCTGGAGAGAAGGGAGTGGGACGAGACCCTTCTTCAGACTGAGAGTCAGGGGCGAGGGAAGACATAGAGATATGGAAGGGTAAGGTGTGAAATCGAGGATCGAAAGGGACAAAGTTCACGGAAAATGTAGGCTGGATCATTATTAGCTGATGGGAAGGTGCCAACGAGGCATGCAATCAGTAAATGTAATCAGGAAGACAGAAAAACTGGTGGGAGAACTAGGATGGGGAGGGATGGGGAGAGAGGGAAAACAAGGCTCACTTGACGTTAGAGAAGTCAATATTCATTTTCAATGTGACGCTATTTTTACCACGTTAGGTTTTAGAAACATAGAAACATAGAAAATAGGTGCAGGTGTAGGCCATTCGGCCCTTCGAGCCTGCACCGCCATTCAATATGATCATGGCTGATCATCCAACTCAGTATCCCGTACCTGCCTTCTCTCCATACCCCCTGATCCCTTTAGCCACAAGGGCCACATCTAACTCCCTCTTAAATATAGCCAATGAACTGGCCTCAACTACCTTCTGTGGTAGAGAATTCCACAGATTCAACACTCTCTGTGGGATAGGCCACTTACTCTTGTTTGCTTCAGACGTTGTCCTAGATTCTGTGGCCTTGGAGAACTTTCAACCATTGGAAGAGTTGTGTAGGAGTCAAACTGGAGTCTACCTTGAGTTTTAGTTTAATTTTAGAGATACAGTGTGGAAACAGGCCATTCAGCCCACCGAGTACGACCAGCGATCCACGCACATTAACACCACCCTACACTCACCAGGGACAATTTACATTTATATCAAGCCAATTAACCTACAAAGGAAGCCGAAGATTTTTAGATTTAGATTTAGAGATACAGCGCGGAAACAGGCCCTTCGGCCCACCGAGTCCGCGCTGCCCAGCGATCCCCGCACATTAACACTATCCTACGCACACTAGGGTCAATTTTTACATTTACCCAGTCAATTAACCTACATACCTGCACGTCTTTGGAGTGTGGGAGGAAACCGAAGATCTTGGAGAAAACCTACGCAGGTCACGGGGAGAACGTACAAACTCTGTACAGACGGCACCCGTGGTCAGGATCGAAACCGGGTCTCTTGTAAGCACTGTGAGGCAGCAACTCTACCGCCACGCCACCTCACCAAGGAGTCCTGGTTTCAGTGAGGATCAGGCAGAGACAGACTCAAACCCAGACAGGCCTGGATGTAGAGAGGATCTTTCCACCAGTGGGAGAGTCTAGGACGTCTTTGAAAGGTACGAGGAAACCGGAGCACCTGGAGAAAACCCACGCAGTCAAAGTCAGAACGTGCAAACTCCATACAGACATCACCTGTAGTCAGGATTGAACCTGGATCTCTGGCGCTGTAAGGTTGCCATTCTGCTGCGCCCTGCTAAATCGGTTAGTTAGTCTAGTACAGGGATTCCAAGCTAGGACCTTCCTAGGTATTGGGAACCGTTTCCACACCAGGAACCATCAGATGAAGGACAATCAGTGGGGTGTCTCAACACCTGGAACTGCTATATTGGGTTGGCAAGGTTACACCTTCTGTCTCCTTGCAACCTCTCTCCTCCCCTCCGCGGAGGCTGCCTGACCAGCTGAATACTTCCGGCCTTCTCCGCTTGAGTTACGGTGCAACCAAGCTTGACTTCCCTTCTGGCAGCAGACAAGGGAATAGAACAATCCGGAAAAGACGCAAAACTGGCGGAAGACCAGGAGGTCTGAGAAAGATTGATCACCAAACCTTTGAGTTTAATTATGATGAATAATCTCTCGAAGGCAAACACTTGGCATTGGAGAGTTCTCCATTCTCCACTTTGCCTTTTCTCAGCAGTGTGACTCATGTTCCGATCAGATTCACTGCATCAATGCCCCTGTTGCCAAGTGCTCTTTGGATGCTGAACATCGAGACTAGGGTTGCCAACTGTCCTGTATTAGCCGGGACATCCCGCATTTTGGGCTAAATGGGTTTGTCCTGTACGGGACTGCCCTTGTCCCGTATTAGGCCGGTGGTGCGCTGTAGGCCCGGACACTGTAGGCCCGGACGCTGTAGGTCCAGACGCTGTAGGACTGGATGCTGTAGGTCCGGACGCTGTAGGCCTGGACGCTGTAGGCCCGGACAGTGTAGGCCCGGACAGTGTAGGTTCGGACGGTGCAGGCCCGGATAGTGTAGGCCCGGACAGTGTAGGCCCGGACAGTGCAGGCCCGGACAGTGTAGGCCCGGACAGTGTAGGCCCGGACAGTGTAGGCCCGGACAGTGTAGGCCCGGACGCTGTAGGTTCGGATGGTGCAGGCCCGGACAGTGTAGGTCCGGACACTGTAGATTTGGACATTGTAGGCCCGGATAGTGTAGGTTCGGACAGTGTAGGCCCAGACAGTGTAGGCCCGGACGCTGTAGGTCCGGACAGTGTAGGCCCGGACAGTGTAGGCCCGGACAATGTAGGCCCGGACAGTGTAGGTCCGGACAGTGTAGGTCCGGACGCTGTAGATTCGGACATTGTAGGCCCGGATAGTGTAGGTTCGGACAGTGTAGGCCCGGACAGTGTAGGCCCGGACAGTGTAGGTCCGGACAGTGTAGGCTCGGATGCCCGGGCGCCGCCTAACGGAGGTTGCATAGCAACCCGTCTCCCGGCCCAGGCGGCCGCCATTGGTGGAGCGGGAGCACGTGGCCGCTGGCTGGGTGAGGTCACGTGGGGCTGCGGGGCGGTGACGTCACCTTGTCCCTTATTTGGGAGTGAGATAGTTGAAACCCTAATCGGGAGGTCACTCCATTGCAAGGCCAACCACAATCCACTGGTAGCCAAATAAATTGACAAAGAATTATTGAAAATAACTCGGGCAGTACAGTGACACAGCGGTAGACTTGCTGCCTCACAGCGCCAGAAACCTGGGTTTCTGTTTCAGTTTCCGTTTAGTTTTATTGTCACGTGTGCCGAGGTACAGTGAAAAGCTTTTGTTGCGTGCTAACCAGTCAGCGGGAAAGACAATACATGATTACAATCGAGCCATTCACAGTGTGCAGATACATGATAAGGGAATAACGTTGAGTGCAAGGCAAAGTCCGATCAAGGATAGTCCGAGGGTCACCAATGAGGTAGATAGTAGTTCAGCACTGCTCTCTGGTTGTGGTGGGATGGTTCAGTTGCCTGATATAATGGGTTGCCAGGTTCAATCCTGAGTGTGGGTGCTGTCTGCACGGAGTTTGTACGTTCTCCCTGTGACGGCGTGGGTTTACCCCAGATGCTCCGGTTTCCTCCCACATTCCAAAGACGTACAGGTTTGTAGGTTAAATGATTTCTGTAAATTGTCCCAAGTGTGTAGGATATAACTAGTGTACGGGGATGATCGTTGGTCAGCATGGACTCGGTGGGCCGAAGGGCCTGTTTCCACAGTGCATCTCTAAAGTCTAAGGACACAAATCTTGTGAGCCAGACAGGGAATATTCAACCCGAGAACAGAAATCCCTCTTTTCCATTTCAAGTGTGGTGTGTAAACAAACCTGGCTGATGATTGCTAATGGTTGATAACTCTTTCAAATTAATTCCTTTACGGTCTCTGAACTTGGAAACAGAGTCGAGGCAACGTAAACAGATGATCTCAGAGCAGCTTACCACTGGAAGCTCCCATACACTGTGTGAAAGCATAGACATCTTAAAGTAAACACAACAGGGCTGTACAGTGGTCCAGCGGTAGAGTTGCTGCCTTACGGCACCAAAGACCCTGGTTCGATCTGCTGCCTGTATGGAGTTTGCACGTTCTCCCCGTGACCGCGTGGATTTTCTCCAAAATCTTCGGTTTCTTCCCACGCTCCAAAGACGTTCAGGTTTTTAAGTTAATTGGCTTGGTATGAATGTAAATTTGTCCCCAGTGTATGTAGAATAGTGTTAGTGTGCAGGGATCGCTGGTCGGCATGGACTGGGCGGGTTGAAGGGCCTGCTTCTGCGCTGTATCTCTAAACTAAACTAAACTACTGAGGAGCTCAGCGGGTCAGGCAGCATCTCAGGAGAGAAGGAATAGGTGACGTTTCGGGTCGAGACCCTTCAGTCTGAAGAAGGGTCTCGACCCGCTGAACCCCTGCGCTCGGTCCGCATTAACCAAACTGATCTCCCGGTGGCCGAGCACTTCAACTCCCCCTCCCATTCCCAGTCTGACCTTTCTGTCATGGGCCTCCTCCAGTGCCATAGAGGGGTCACCGGAAATTGGAGGAACAGCACCTCATATTTCGCCTGAGCAGCTTGCAGCCCAGTGGTATGAACATCGACTTCTCCAACTTAAGGTAGTTCCTCTGTCCCTCTCTTCCCCTCCTCCTTCCCAGATCTCCCTCCATCTTCCTGTCTCCACCTATATCCTTCCTTTGTCCCGCCCCCCCTGACATCAGTCTGAAGAAGGGTCTCGACCCGAAACATCACCCATTCCTTCTCTCCCGAGATGCTGCCTGACCTGCTGAGTTACTCCAGCACTTTGTGAATAAATGACCAGCTGAGTTCCTCCAGCATTTTGTGTCTACCTTCGATTTATACCAGCATCTGCATTTTTTTTTTCCTAAACTACTGAGGATATTTATTTGTGTAGGAAACTAACTGCAGATGCTGGTACAAATCGAAGGTATCACAAAGTGTATTTATTAGGTCAGGTGAATCCGGAGAGAGCCTTAACATTTCTGGTTAAACACCTTCCATCAAAACTGAAATAGGGAGAAAGCAAGAATGTTATAAGCAACAGAGAGGGGGGGAAGGTAGAAAGAAGAGAGGGGTTGACTGGATGGGGACCAAGGTTATCGAGGAACCCTCTAGGAGAGGGAAATGGATGCTTGCTAATCACAACTGACTCATCTGAAACTTCGTAGATACAATGAGGGCAGTTGGAGAAGCTTGTCCAGACCTTTTATAATTGTATTCCTTTCTATAAGGATGGGTAAATGATGGTCTGCGTGGACTCAGTGTGACAATGAAAGTAAGCTGAGGGGTGCTGTGACTGAAAGTGTTGTGAAACTAAAGAGTTAATGAGCCTTGCTTGAAACCACGCAGTGAACCTTTGAGTTGTTTGAACTAACCGCGATTAATAAATTAGTTGTTAGGCAAAGTCATTGTCTGGTGTGTTTCATCGTGCACTGAATTTAATCAGCAACAGAGATATAACATTAGCAAACAAGTTTAAAAAAATGAAAGATGAGGAAAAACCTCTTCACCCAGAGAGTTGTGAATCTGTGGAATTTTCTGCCACAGAAGGCAGTGGAGGCCAATTCACTGGAAGTTTTCAAGAGAGAGTTAGATTTAGCTCTTACGGCTATAGGAATCAAGGAATCTGGGGAGAAAGCAGGAATGGGATACTGATTTTAGATGATCACTAGATGATCACCAAGTGATCTCGACCCGTTGGGCCCACAGCGGTAGAGTTGCTGCCTCACAGCGCCAGAGACACCTATTCGCATACAAAGCCTTCCCGTTGGGCCCAAACCTTTTTTTCATTTCACTGCACATTTATGTGTATGTGACAAATATATTGACTATTGACTATTGACCTCTCCTGCATTGGTGCAGTGCCCTCTCCTCTCTCCCCTCTCCCCTCCCTCCCTTCCCCCCCGCCCTTCCCTCCCTCCCCACCCTCAACACCCCTTATCTTCCCTCCCTCCTCTCCCCCCCCCCCCCCTCCCTCCCTTGAAGATTGATTTAAACTTTAAAATGTGAATAACTTAAAAAATATAACACCGATTTCAATGAAACCTCTTCCATTAGCACCAAAGGGACGACGGTGAGTAAGGTGGGCCTACAGGCACGGTAGCGCAGCGGTAGAGTTGCTGCTTTACAGCGAATGCAGCGCCGGAGACTCAGGTTCGATCCTGACTACGGGTGCTGCACTGTAAGGAGTTTGTACGTTCTCCCCGTGACCTGCGTGGGTTTTCTCCGAGATCTTCGGTTTCCTCCCACACTCCAAAGACGTACAGGTATGTAGGTTAATTGGCTGGGTAAATGTAAAAATTGTCCCTAGTGGGTGTAGGATAGTGTTAATGTGCGGGGATCACTGGGCGGCACGGACTTGGAGGGCCGAAAAGGCCTGTTTCCGGCTGTATATATATGATATGTTATGATATGATAAAATTGTCACGCTATCGTGTACCGTCTTGGCTGTAGTTCAGGAACAAACAAACGAGAGTTTTAGTGTGCAGATACTGAACGGCGGTAGCTGGCTCGAAGGGCCAAATGGCCTACTTCCGCACCTATTTTTTAATGTTTCTATCTGCAGTTAAGTGGCATCCACACCACCTGACCAAAGTGGAGACTGTCTGTGCAATGCTTCGTGATTGAGGCTGGATCTATAATGTGGGGAAATTAATTCAGTTCCATTATAAAGCAGAGGAGTCAATAATACACGGAGCTTGGCTCGACAGCAAATCCTGCGGCTACATCGAGCCTGACCTAGCGAACCCAGTCAACGGAATTAGAATGAAGCTGCTTCTGGATACGAAGGGACTGAGTAAATGTATGTAAAAGAACTTAACTGTACCAGTGACAGCCATGAATGAAATAAAGGTGAACACTTTCACTCCTACAGCTCGCTATGATTGATGTGCTCCCTCGTTTTCACTTCCCCTGCAATCCATATGATATTCTCTGCTGTTTCAGAGCCTTGTCGCCATTGCAGAGTAAACAAGTTTCGCATCCGAATTAAAACACAGAGGGTTACAGGGGGGCTCAGGGAATGGAAGGGGCAGAGTTGGGGGGAAGGGGGGGTTGGTGGGGGGGGGGGAGGGGGGTGGGGGTTGAGGGGGTTAGACAATAGAGGGATCATAAGTTCATAAATTCTCGTAACAGAATTAGGCCATTCAATAGACAATAGACAATGGGTGCAGGAGGAGGCCATTCGGCCCTTCGAGCCAGCACCGCCATTCAATGTGATCATGGCTGATCATTCTCAATCAGTACCCCGTTCCTGCCTTCTCCCCATACCCCCTGACTCCGCTATCCTTAAGAGCTCTGTCCAGCTCTCTCTTGAATGCATTCAGAGAATTGGCCTCCACTGCTTTCCTCCCATCATGTCTACTCTACCATTCAATCATGGCTGATCTATCTCTCCCTCCTAACCCCATTCTCCTGCCATCTCCCACATAACCCCTGACACCCGCACTAATCAAGAATCTATCTATCTCTGCCTTAAAAATATCCATTGACTTGGCCTCCACAGCCTTCTGTGGCAATGAATCCCACAGATTCACCACCCGCAGACTAGAGAGATCTCTTCTCGTCTGGAACTGGCAGCATCTCTGGAGAGAAGGAATGGGTGATGTTTCAAGTCGAGACCCTTCTTCAGACTGGAAACGTCACCCATTCCTTCTCTCCAGAGAGGCTGCCTCTCCCGCAGAGTTACTCCAGTATTTGGTGTCAATCTAAGATAACTAGTTCAGGTTGAGTGTGTTGTAGGCTGTTGAAAGAAGAGAGAGGTGAGAACGTATGATTTTGACGATCTTTTTACAACCCTCTTTGGCTGCTGACCTGGTGGATTAGAAACATAGAAAATAGGTGCAGGAGTAGGCCATTCGGCCCTTCGAGCCTGCACCACCATTCAATATGATCATGGCTGATCATCCAACTCAGTATCCCGTACCTACCTTCTCTCCATACCCCCTGATCCCTTTAGCCACAAGGGCCACATCTAACTCCCTCTTAAATATTGCCAATGAACTGGCCTCAACTACCTTCTGTGGCAGAGAATTCCACAGATTCACCACTCTCTGTGTGAAAAAAACTTTCTCATCTCGGTCCTAAAAGACTTCCCCCTTATCCTTAAACTGTGACCTCTTGTTCTGGACTTCCCCAACATCGGGAACAATCTTCCTGCATCTAGCCTGTCCAACCCCTTAAGAATTTTGTAAGTTTCTATAAGATCCCCCCTCAGTCTTCTAAATTCCAGCGAGTACAAGCCGAGTCTATCCAGTCTTTCTTCATATGAAAGTCCTGCCATCCTAGGAATCAATCTGGTGAACCTTCTCTGTCCTGATTGATGCAAGATATTTTGCAGATGCAAGGAGCTGCAGATGCTGGAATCTTGAGCAAAACGCAAAGTGCTGGAGGATCTCAACGGGGTCAGGCAGCAACAGATGACGTTTTGGATCGGGGAGTCGACTTCAGTCTGTAGAAGTAGGTTCCTGACTCGAAATATCCACTGGCTATTTCGGCTCCATAAATAACTACCTGACCCATTGAGTTGTGTAGGAAAATAACTGCAGATGCTGGTACAAATCGAAGGTATCACAAAATGCTGGAGTAACTCAGCGGGTCAGGCAGCATCTTGGAGAGAAGGAATGGGTGACGTTTCGGGTCGAGACCCTTCTTCAGACTGAAAGATTGGGCAAGAGTTTATGGAAGAAAGTGTAGGAAGGAACTGCAGATGCTGGTTTAAATCGAAGACAGACAAAATGCTGGAGTAACTCAGCAGGACAGGCAGCATCTCTGGAGAGAAGGAATGGGTGACGTTTCGGGTCGAGACCCTTCTTCAGACTGACCCATTGAGTTCCTCCAGCACTCTCTGTGTGACAGGGTACCTTGTTAACTCGAAGATTGCCAAGTGAGGACCATGTGAGGACAGGCCATTTAACCCAGCACCAGTGATGAGCAAATTATTGGATAGAATTGTGAGGGACAGTATAAATCATCATTTAGAAAGTTCAGCTTAATTAAGAGAAGTCAGCGTGGGCTTATTAAAGAAAGATTATCTGACTAAATCAAATTAATTTTTTTGATGAGATAACAAGGAGAGTCAATGAGCTCAGGTTGTTTAATGTAATTTGCGTGGGTTCCAGCAGATTTTTTGACAAGGCCCGGCATGGACAGGATAGTTCGTAAAGCCCCTGGGATCTAGCACAGTGGATCCAGCACAGGTTCTGAGGCAGAAAACAAAGGCTACAATGTGCAGAAGGTTCTGTGTGGCTCAGTCCCTTGCTTCTCAAGAATACATCAAAACCACACATGCAGGAGCCACCATTAGAACCACTGAGGTATCGCAGAAAGATGATGAATTAAAAAGAATAAGGCTATGGAGGCCGTTAATTGATATTTTTAAGGCAGACGAAGATAGATTCTTGATTAGTACGGATTCTTGATTATTAGGGCGGCCCGGTTTCGCATCGGTAGAGTTGCTGCCTCACAGCGCCAGAGACCCGGGTTCGATCCTGACTATGGGTGCTGTCTGTATGGAGTTTGTACGTTCTCCTCGTGACCTGCGAGGGTTTTCTCTGAGATCTGGAGGGGGCAGTTCTGATGGGGAGAGGGATGCAGTTCCACAGTCTAGGAGCTGCAACCGCAAAAGCGCGGTCACCCCTGAGCTTAAGCCTAGACCGCGGGATAGTCAGTAGCCCCAAGTCGGCCGACCTGAGGGACCTGGAGATAGAGTGGTGGGTTAGATGATTTTTGATATGGAGGAAGGCAAGCCTGTCTAGGGCTTTGTATGCGAATAGGTGTCTCTGGCGCTGTGAGGCAGCAACTCTACCGCTGTGCCACCGTGCTGCCCTTGTATTCTGGCTGATGGGTGAGCTAAGACTGGGTTCTCCTCTCCCTCCCTCCTCTCTCTCCCTCCTCTCCCTCCCTCCCTCCTCTCCTTCCCTCGCTGAGACCGACTGCTCGGTTGGAACGGAAGGCAGCTACACGGAGGCACGTCGCCGCGTGGCTCAGTCCTCACGCCAGATGCAGCAGCGGTGGAACGGAAAAGTCCAAACTCACGTCCAAGGAGCCCTGGTGCCTGCCCGAGATAGTGGGGGAGCAGTGGAACAGATGCTGTTTACACAGTAAAGGCATGCAAATCTGTGATTGTTTGTCAGTTGGCTCTGCTGGGAATGCAGAATTTGTGTTGCTGCGATAAGCCGCGACACACTTTCACACTGCTGGAAGCTGAGAATCACCTCACACACAGGCCTCATTATCCACGATTATTCTCACAAACCCCCAGCCCCGTTCTACAGATTCCCTTCCCCTTCCCCTCCCCAAACCCTCAGCTCCTCTCCAGCATCTTCTCATACAAGCGATAGGAGCAAAATTAGACCATTCGGCCCATCAAGTCTACACCGCCATTCAAGTCAAGTCAAGTCAAGTTTATTTGTCACATACACATACACGATGTGCAGTGAAATGAAAGTGGCAATGCCTGCGGATTGTGCACAAAAAAAGAATTACAGTTACAGCATATAAATAAAAGTTAATACAGAGAAGACAAAATTTAGTCCCTGGAGTTAGAAACATAGAAACATAGAAAATAGGTGCAGGAGTAGGCCATTCGGCCCTTCGAGCCTGCACCGCCATTCAATTTGATCATGGCTGATCATCCAGCTCAGTAACCTGTACCTGCCTTCTCTCCATACCCCCTGATCCCTTTAGCCACAAGGGCCACATCTAACTCCCTCTTAAATATAGCCAATGAACTGGCCTCAACTACCTTCTGTGGCAGAGAATTCCACAGACTCACCACTCTCTTTGTAAAGAAATGTTTTCTCATCTCGGTCCTAAAAGACTTCCCCCTTATCCTTAAGCTGTGACCCCTGGTTCTGGACTTCCCCAACATCGGGAACAATCTTCCCGCATCTAGCCTCTCCAACCCCTTAAGAATTTTATATGTTTCAATAAGATCCCCCATCAGTCTTCTAAATTCCAGCGAGTATAAGCCTAGTCTATCCAGTCTTTCTTCAAAAGTTATAAAAGTTAACAGTCCTGATGGCCTGTGGGAATAAACTCCGTCTCATCCTCTCCGTTTTCACAGCGTGACAGCGGAGGCGTTTGCCTGACCGTAGCGACTGGAACAGTCCGTTGCTGGGGTGGTAGGGGTCCCTCATAATCTTGCTTGCTCTTGATCTACACCTCCTGATGTATTCAAACGTGGCTGTTCTGTCTCCCCTTCCTAACCCCACTCCCCTGCCTTCTCCCCATAATTTTCCGATGGGCAAGCACTCTCCCTGTCTTTCACGCCCTCTCCATAACCTTCACCTGCTAATGGAAACATAGAAACATAGACGCAGGAGTCAGCCGTTCGGCCCTTCGAGCCAGCACCGCCATTCAATGTGATCATGGCTGATCATCCAGAATCAGTGCCCCGTTCCTGCTTTCTCCCCATATCCCCTGATTACGTTAGCCCCAAGAGCTAAATCTAACTCTCTCTTGAAAACATCCAGTGAATCGGCCTCCACTGCCTTCTGTGGCAGAGAATTCCACAGATTCACAACTCTCTGGTTGAAAACGTCTTTCCTCATTTGTTCTATATCTCAGTCCATCTCTCTCGTCTCCCTCTCCCCAGACTCTCAGTCTGAAGAAGAGTCTCGACCCGAAACGTCGCCCATTCCTTCTCTCCAGAGGTGCTGCCTGTCCCGCTGAGTTACTCCGGCATTTCGTGTCTGGCATCTCTGACGAACATAGATTTGTCTCCTCCCAGAACAAATGTTGAGCCTGAAGAAAGGTCTTCACCTTGAATCATTGGAGCCTTGTAACTGAATAAGTGGTTCCGGTCACTTTTCATGCGCGTTGCACTTTGTGCCTTGCCCAAGCTGCAGAAGGCACGGTGGCCCAGCGGTAGAGTTGCTGCCTTACAGCGAATGCAGCGCCGGAGACTCAGGTTCGATCCTGATTACGGGCGCCGTCTGTATGGAGTTTGTACGTTCTCCCCATGACCTGCGTGGGTTTTCTCCGAGATCTTCGGTTTCCTCCCACACTCCAAAGACATACAGGTATGTAGGTCAATTGACTGGGTAAATGTAAAAATTATCCCTGATGTGTGTGGGATAGTGTTAATGTGTGGGGATCGCTGGGCGGCGCGGACTCGGTGGGCCGATGGGCCTGTTTCCGCGCTGTATCTCTAAAAAAAAATGTAAATCTAAATCTAAAAAGCACACAGTGCTGCCGACACTGCAAGAGGTCACTTCAAAGGCATTGTCCCGAGAACGCACTTCCTACCACCTATCTGTGTTGGTGTCACCCTGTTAACTTTAGCCACCGTCAGGTAAAGATAGAGAGCTGTGCTCAACCGTTGAAGAGCTCTGTGAATGGAAGCTGTATACACCCTACCTGCTCCATGCAGTGTCTGGCTGCACAATGTACATTTATAAATAATACATCTTTAATGTCCTCTGCTCGTTGCACCTTCAGCGCAACTTTCAATGGCACTTCAGAGGTCGGCACGGTGGCACAGCGGTAGAGTTGCTGCCTCGCAGCGCCAGAGACCCGGGTTCGATCCTGACCACGGGTGCTGTCTGTATGGAGTTTGTACGTTCTCCCCGTGACCTGCGTGGGTTTTCTCTGAGATCTTTGGCTTCCTCTCACACTCCAATGACTTACAGGTTTGTAGGTTAATTGGCTTAGAATAAGGGGAAATTGTCCCGAGTGCGTGTGTGCGTGTGTAGGATAGTGTTAGTGTTCAGGGATCGCTGGTCGGTGTGGCCTTGATGGGCCGAAGGGCCTGTTTCCGCACTGCATCTCTAAACTACATTAAATTAAATCTGAGACCCAACTTCTTCCATTGACCAAAGCAATGCCTTCCAGTCTCAATCCTCCACCTTATGCAGGAAAAATGTTCCCCATGTTGGGGGAGTCCAGAACCAGGGGTCACTGTTTAAGAATAAGGGGTAGGCCATTTAGGGCAGAGATGAGGAAAAACTTCTTCACCCAGAGAGTTGTGAATCTGGATAGGAGCATCTCTGGAGAGAAGGAATGGGTGACATTTCAGGTCGATTCCCTTCCCCATTCCTTCTCTCCAGAGATGCTGCCTGTCCCGCTGAGTTACTCCACCATTTTGTGTCTATTTTTGGTGTAAACCAGCATCTGCAGTTCCTTCCTACGGCACTACCTGCTGCACCATGGTACTGGCTGATGGCTGACTTCATTGTTAATGCAAGTGTCTGTTTCTGTTATGATCCTGAAGGGTGTTGACCATTGACAGGGGTGGATGTCTGAAGAAAGGTCTCAACCCGAATCATCACCCATCCTTTTTCTCCAGAGATGCTGCCTGACCCGCTGAGTTACTCCACCATTTGTGCCTTTCTTTGGTGTAAACCAGCATCTGCAGTTCCTTCCGACACAAGGATATTTTGAAGTCTGAAGAAGATTCCTTGACCCAAAAAATCACCTATCCATGTTCTCCAGAGATGCTGCCTGACCCGCTGAGTTACTCCAGCACTCTGTGAAACCTCACCTATCCATGTTCTCCACAGATGCTGCCTGACCCGCTGAGTTACTCCAGCACTCTGTGAAACGTCACCTGTCCATGTTCTCCAGAGATGCTGCCTGACCCGCTGAGTTACTCCAGCACTCCGTGAAACGTCACCTATCCATGTTCTCCAGGGATACTGCCTGACCCGCTGAGTTACTCCAGCACTCTGTGAAACGCCACCTGTCCATGTTCTCCAGGGATGCTGCCTGACCCGCTGAGTTACTCCACTGTGGAGTATGTATCTGTGACTATCTGTGGTGTAAACCAGCATCTGCAGTGCCTTCCTACACAAGGATATTTTGAAGTCTGAAGAAGATTCCTTGACCCAAAACATCACCTATCCATGTTCTCCAGAGATGCTGCCTGACCCGCTGAGTTACTCCAGCACTCTGTGAAACGTCACCTATCCACGCTCTCCAGAGATGCTGCCTGACCCGCTGAGTTACTTTCTGTCCTTTAATGATATTTTATTCAATAAAATAAACCTTTTGAATGTCAGGACAGAGTTTTCTTTCCGTGAATTCCTTCGAGGAAGGAATGCTACACCAGACATCGTTCCAAAAGGTAGCCACATGACTCATTTCCTCAGGTAATAGCAATCAATTACACGATACAAGCCTTAAAGGGATCTAGCCTTAAGGCAATAACTATTAACATCCAACGTTGCAGATGGCACACTGTTTTCTTGCAGTTTCAGAGAACTAGTTGGGTGAAGATGATTGATCAATGCATGATGTCCACAGAAAGGGAAACGTGATGCAATACTGTGGCACGGTGGCGCAGCGGTAGAGTTGCTGCCTCACAGCGCCAGAGACCCGGGTTCAATCCTGACTGCGGGTGCTGTCTGTGCGGAGTTTGTACGTTCTCCCATGACCATGGGTGTAGGAATGGAATGGAATGCTTTATTGTCACATGAGACAAGGCAGTGAAATTCTTTGTTGGCATAATGCCCAAGGTATACAAATAGCAGCCACGTAAAGGGCATCGACAAAGTTACAAAGCACGCTGGCTCCTTCTTTGCCCTCACATAGAAACATAGAACATAGAAAATAGGTGCAGAATTAGGCTATTCAATAGACAATAGACAATAGGTGCAGGAGTAGGCCATTCGGCCCTTCGAGCCTGCACCGCCATTCAATATGATCATGGCTGATCATCCAACTCAGTATCCCATACCTGCCATCTCTCCATACCCTCTGATCCCTTTAGCCACAAGGGCCACATCTAACTCCCTCTTAAATATAGCCAATGAACTGGCCTCAACTACCTTCTGTGGCAGAGAATTCCACGGATTCACCACTCTCTGTGTGAAAAAAAACTTTCTCATCTCGGTCCTAAAAGACTTCCCCCTTATCCTTAAACTGTGACCCCTTGTTCTGGACTTCCCCAACATCGGGAACAATCTTCCCGCATCTAGCCTGTCCAACCCCTTAAGAATTTTGTAAGTTTCTATAAGATCCCCCCTCAATCTTCTAAATTCCAGCTCACTCCCCCATTGTTCATTGTTCTTCCCCTCCTCCCCCCCCCCCCCCCCTCATGGCGGTCTCCCCTCGCTCTCATCGACTGCCATCCATGGGTCAACTCATTATTCCATCAACGCCACCGTGGGTAGGATTAGTGTACGGGGTGATCGGCGGTCGGTGAGGACTCAGTGGGACGAAGGGCCTGTTTCCACGCTGTATCTCAATAGTCTAAAGAGACAATAGGTGCAGGAGTAGGCCATTCTCTAAAGAGACTGGATACGGGCGGCACGGTGGCGCAGCGGTAGAGTTGCTGCTTTACAGCGAATGCAGCGCCGGAGACTCAGGTTCGATCCTGACTACGGGTGCTGCACCGTAAGGAGTTTGTACGTTCTCCCCGTGACCTGCGTGGGTTTTCTCCGAGATCTTCGGTTTCCTCCCACACTCCAAAGACGTACAGGTATGTAGGTTAATTGGCTGGGTAAATGTAAAAAAATTGTCCCTAGTGGGTGTAGGATAGTGTTAATGTACGGGGATCACTGGGCGGCACGGACTTGGAGGGCCGAAAAGGCCTGTTTCCGGCTGTATATATATGATATGATATGTAGTGCTGTTCTGACTGCCATCCTGTTCGGATGGGCAAGATCCCAGTGTGGTCAGCTTAGAACAGCAGGACAAGTTTCGAATCTGTTTGCACACAGCGAGTCTTTGTTGACAAAATGCTCTCACTCCATATGACTAATCTCCAATTGTCGTCCGACCAAGCATCTGCTCATCAGGGTGGACATCTGGTGCAAACTCTCTGAGCAAAGAAAAATGTGTAGGAAGGAACTGGAGATGCTGGGTTAGACCAAGGATGGACACAAAAGGCTGGAGTACCTCAGCGAGACAGGCAGCATCTCTGGCAATAAGGCCACGTGTAGACCGGGCAATCATTTTCTCTGAACACCTTCGCTCAGTCCATCTTGGCCTACATGATGGTAGACACAAAATGCTGGAGTAACTCAACGGGACAGGCAGCATCTCTGGAGAGAAGGAATGGGTACATTTTCAGTCTCAAGCCAAAACATCACCCATTCCTTTTCTCCAGAGATGCTGCCTGTCCCGCTGAGTTACTCCAGCATTTTGTGTCTGCCTTCGATTTAAGCCAGCATCTGCAGTTCTTTCCTACACAGTTTGGCCAACATGATCTCCCGGTTGCCAAATATTGTAACTCCCCTTCCCATTCCCACACTGACCTTTCTGTTCTGGGCCTCCTCCATTGTCAGAGTGAGGCCAAACGCAAATTGGAGGAACAGCATCTCATATTTCGCTTGGGCAGCTTACACCCCAGCGGTATGAACATTGACTTCTCTCGCTTCAAGTAGCCCTTGCATTCCCTCTCTCTCCGTTCCACCACCACACTAGTCATTGTCCTGGTTTCACTGTTGTCCTGTTGAGTGCCACTGTCCATACAACTCATTATCACCTAGCCCACAGCCAACAATGGACCATTGTGGTCTCCCCCTTTCCTTGATCATTGTTATTTTTTGCACTTATCTTTCATTCATTTTCTTCTATATCCCTCTATATCAATGCACAGTATATTTCTCTCAACTCCTTTCTTCTTTTGTGGCTTTTTTTGTTGTAAATCAGCATCTGCAGTTCCGCCTTTCTACATTTAATACCTGAACCTTGTAGCAGTGCTGGCTCGAATGGCCAAATGGCCTACTCCTGCACCTATTGTCTATTGACCTTAAATAAGGCGAGACTCAGGTCTTTTAATAATCCTTCAAGCACCCACACACCACGAGACAGACAAAGGACTGAACCAAATCCTCTCCAGGAAACCTCATAGCCCAAGGCCACCTCAGAACTGAGATGAGGAAAAACGTTTTCAGTCAGAGAGTTGTGAATCTGTGGAATTCTCTGCCTCAGAAGGCAGTGGAGGCCAATTCTCTGAATGCATTCAAGAGAGAGCTGGATAGAGCTCTTATGGATAGCGGAGTCAGGGGGTATGGGGAGAAGGCAGGAATGGGGTACTGATTGAGAATGATCAGCCATGATCACATTGAATGGCGGTGCTGGCTCGAAGGGCCGAATGGCCTCCTCCTGCACCTATTTTTTATTGTCAGACCTGTCCATCCAGTGTCACGGGGTTCGACCCAGGGAGTGGCCTAATCCCCAGGGGCTGCCACAACCTCGATGAGCTTCACAGCAGAGAAGAGAGGTTCTCCAGCTTGCTAGCTGGAAGAGATATGTGACAGAGAGGAGTGTGATATACCTAATGCATTGAATCACCAAGTATTAACGTTGCTTGATGGTACTTAATCTCAATGTCTAACCCATGACAGGTAAGCAATCCACGTCCATTGGCATTACTTTCCTTGTTTGTTTGAATAGGAGATTTATCCTGTTGCAATGTTCATAACACATCTTTCCTAATGAGTTTTCTCTTGTTTGGACATGAAGTGGATTTTACAGGTGAAGCTGTAATATGTCGTGGAGAAGAATCATTATCACTTTCGAGCACGGTGGCGCAGTGGTAGAGTTTCTGCCTTGCAGAGCCGGAGACCCGGGTTTAATCCCCACTACGGAGTACGGATGTCAGTACGGAGTTTGTACGTTCTCCCCGTGACCTGCGTGGGTTTACTCCGAGACCTTCGGATTCTTTCCACATTCCAAAGACGTGCAGGTTTGAAGGTTAATTGGCTTGGTGCATGTGTAAACTGTCCACAATCTTATGCAGCAAAGAATTCCACAGATTCACCACCCTCTGCCTAAAGAATTTCCTCCTCGTCTCCTTCCTAAATGAATGTCCTATTATTCTGAGGCTGTGACCTCTGGTCCTAGACTCTCCCACTAGTGGAAACATCCTCTCCACATCCACTGGATAGAGCTCTTAAGGATAGCGGAGTCAGGGGGTACGGGGAGAAGGCAGGAACGGGGTACTGATTGAGAATGATCAGCCATGATCACGTTGAATGGCGGTGCAGGCTCGAAGGGCCGAATGGCCACCTCCTGCACCTATTGTCTATTGTCACTCTATCCAAGGCCTCCCCTCCCCCCAAAAAAGGAAATTCCTTGTGTCAAGAACCCCCCGATACTCCAAGTGCACATGTGTAAAAGTGAGAACATTATTAGCAGATACGTTGAGCTCGCGTTTGGAGAACAAGCTGCTGTCTTCAAGAAGATGGACACAAAATGCTGGAGTAACTCAGCGGGTCAGGCAGCATCTCGGGAGAGAAGGAATGGGTGACGTTTCGGGTCGAGACTGATGTTAGGGGAGGGGGAGGGACAAAGATGGGATGTGGTCGGAGACAGGAAGACTGGTGGGAGAACTGAGAAGGGGAGGGGAAAGAGAGGGGAAGCATGGACTATCTGAAGTGCGAGAAGTCAATGTTCATACCGATTTTCCTATACTGCTGTCTTCAAGACATAGTCAACACCATTAAAAGTTTTTTATTTTAAACAGGTCATTAAAAGCACATTAAAACAGGAATATGTCTCAAGGAATACAAAAGACATTAAACTAAAGTCAATTAATAACTTAACTGCTGAATAAAGAAACCGAGACTCCCTGCTAAACAACTCTCCAGATCTTTGATGCTGGAAATGATTACCAGCAGGCTCGGCGATCGCTTCGCTCAACACCTGCGCTCGGTCCGCATTGACCAACCTGATCTCCCGGTGGCTGAGCGCTTCAACTCCCCCTCCCATTCCCAGTCTGACCTTTCTGTCATGGGCCTCCTCCAGTGCCATAGTGAGCCCCACCGGAAAGTGGAGGAACAGCACCTCATATTTCGCCTGGGCAGCTTGCAGCCCGGTGGTATGAACATCGACTTCTCCAACTTTAGATAGTTCCTCTGTCCCTCTCTTCCCCTCCTCCTTCCCAGATCTCCCTCTATCTTCCTGTCTCCACATATATCCTTCCTTTGTCCCGCGCCCCCTGACATCAGTCTGAAGAAGGGTCTCGACCCGAAACGTCACCCATTCCTTCTCTCCCGAGATGCTGCCTGACCCGCTGAGTTACTCCAGCATTTTGTGAATAAATACCTTCGATTTGTACCAGCATCTGCAGTTATTTTCTTATACCAGCATTATCATATCATATCATATCATATATATACAGCCGGAAACAGGCCTTTTCGGCCCTCCAAGTCCGTGCCGCCCAGCGATCCCCGTACATTAACACTATCCTACACCCACTAGGGACAATTTTTACATTTACCCGGCCAATTAACCTACATACCTGGTTATCCTTGGTACTTCCAGCAAAAGCCATGTGGATGTGACTTCAGAGCCTTGGCTGTGACAAGGTGGCACGGTGGCTCAGCGGTAGAGTTGCTGTCTTACAGCGCCAGAGAACCCGGGTTCCATCCTGACTATGGGCGCTGTCTGTACAGAGTTTGTACGTTCTCAGTGACCTGCGTGGGTTTCCTCCGGGTGCCCTGGTTTTAGTCACAGAGTGATACAGTGCGGAAACAGGCCCTTCGGCCCAAACCTACCCACACCGGCCAACATGTCCCAGCTACACTTCCCACAAAACCCCTTGGTTTTCTCCCACATCCCAAAGGCGTGTGGGTAGGTAGATTAAATGGCTGACGATAGATGCAAAATGCTGGTGGACTCCAATATCACCAGTAAAGACAGGTGAAGTTAAAGTCCTGCCATGGGGTCTGAAGAAGGGTCTCGACCCGAAACATCACCCCTTCCTTCTCTCCAGAGATGCTGCCTGTCCCGCTGAGTTACTCCAGAATTTAGAAGGATGAGGGGGAATCTTATTGAAACATATAAGATAATTAGGGGATTGGACACATTAGAGGCAGGAAACATGTTCCCAATGTTGGGGGAGTCCAGAACAAGGGGCCACAGTTTAAGAATAAGGGGTAGGCCATTTAGAACGGAGATGAGGAAGAACCTTTTCAGTCAGAGAGTGGTGAAGGTGTGGAATTCTCTGCCTCAGAAGGCAGTGGAGGCCAGTTCGTTGGAAGCTTTCAAGAGAGAGTTGGATAGAGCTCTTAAGGAAAGCGGAGTGAGGGGGTATGGGGAGAAGGCAGGAACGGGGTACTGATTGAGAGTGATCATCCATGATCGCATTGAATGGCGGTGCTGGCTCGAAGGGCTGAATGGCCTACTCCTGCGTCTATTGTCTATTGTCTATTGTCTAATGTGTCTATCTTCAATTTAAATCAGCATCTGCAGCTGCTTCTTAAACTGGAGGTTAAGTGGCTGTTGTAAGTTGCCCCAAGTGTGTTGATGAGCACTAGAATCTAGAGGAGGTGACAGGAAGGCAGAGAGAAATGGGATTCGTGTAAATGGGTGCTTGAAGGTGGGTGTGGACTCCGTGGGCTGTCGGACTTGATACCCCATGTGTGGGAAGGAACTGCAGATGCTGGTTTAAACTGAAGGTAGACACACAATGCTGGAGTAACTCAGCGGGACAGGCAGCATCTCTGGAGAGAAGGAATGGGTGACGTTTCGGGTTGAGACCTTTCTTCAGACCCCATGGCAGGACTTTAACATCACCTGCTTTTACTAACATTTAAATCCCTGGAAATGTTTTAACTCAAATGGCTGAATATATTTAGTTTCTTAATTAGTCTTAATTATAGTACAATCTCATCTGGTTATCGTTGTATGTCAGGTGAGGAAATCTTCCATCCCTAGTGTGTCTGGCCCACACACCCATCAACATGGTTGACCCAAAGCCCCCTCAGATCAGGAACAAAGGGGGTGTAAACATAGAAACGAGGAACTGCAGAGGCTGATCAATACACACAAGGACAAAGTGCTGGAGTAACCCAGCGGGTCAGGCAGCATCTCTGGAGAACATGGATAGGTGACGTTTCACAGAGTGCTGGAGTAACTCAGCGGGTCAGGCAGCTTCTCTGGAGAACATGGATAGGTGACGTTTCACAGAGTGCTGGAGTAACTCAGCGGGTCAGACAGCATCTCTGGAGAACATGGTTAGGTGACGTTTCAGGTCGAGACCCTTCTTCCGTCTGATTAGTTTATCAATGTATAGAAACATAGAAACATAGAAAATAGGTGCAGGAGTAGGCCATTCGGCCCTTCGAGCCTGCACCGCCATTCAATATGATCATGGCTGATCATCCAACTCAGTATCCCGTACAGAGAAGGTTCAATCTGGTGAACCTTCTCTGTACTCCCTCTATGGCAAGAATGTCTTTCCTCAGATTAGGAGACCAAAACTGTACGCAATGCTCCAGGTGCGGTCTCACCAATGCCCTGTACAACAATATGCCCTGTATATCAGGTGAAGAAGAGTCTCAACCCAAAGATAGACACAAAAAGCTGGAGTAACTCAGCGGGACAGGCAGCATCTCTGGAGAGAAGGAATGGGTGACGTTTCGGGTTGAGACCCTTCTTCAGAAACAGCACATATCGAAGTCTTGCAGTAATGCTGCCTGACCCGCTGAGTTAATCCAACACTGATGATAAATGTTGGCCTTGCCTGTGATATTCCAATGCTGCCAATAAAGAAATTATAGCATATTGTATGTGACTCGGTGAGTCTTAAAAAGGGCATGTCCCACTTAGGCGATTTTTTTAGGCGACTGCCATAGATGTAGCATGTCGCCGAAAAATCGCCGATTGGACCCCCACCTACGACAATGTCTACGACAAGCTACAACAACCTACCACCTAGTCAATGGCAAGCTACGGCAAGCTACCGACAACCGGCGACCCACCTACGACCACACAGGTGACAACCGAAGTCAACCCAACGTCTACCCACGACAGGCTATGACAAGCTACGACCCTGTCGGCAACAACAGGAGACAATTCACGTCATTTTGGCCTCCGGTTTTGACGCCGGTACCTGTCGCCGGTTGACGTAGGTAGTCGCCAATGGAATTCACCGAAGTCAGCACCGGTGACAATCTACGTCACCTGGCGACAACCTACGACAGCGCCCCTGTCAGGAGACGTCAAGCTACGCTCATTGGCGTCAAACCTACTGTCGCCAAAAACCTTTCAATAGACAATATACAATAGACAATAGGTGCAGGAGTAGGCCATTCAGCCCTTCGAGCCTGTACGCACCGCCATTCAATGCGATCATGGCTGATCACTTTCAATCAGTACCCCGTTCCTACCTTCTCCCCATACCCCCTCACTCCGCTATCCTTAAGAGCTCTATCCAGCTCTCTCTTGAAAGCATCCAACGAACTGGCCTCCACTGCCTTCTGAGGCAGAGAATTCCACACCTTCACCACCCTCTGACTGAAAAAGTTCTTCCTCATCTCCGTTCTAAATAGCCTACCCCTTATTCTTAAACTGTGGCCCCTTGTTCTGGACTCCCCCAACATTGGGAACATGTTTCCTGTCTCTAATGTGTCCAATCCCCTAATTATCTTATATGTTTCAATAAGATCCCCCCTCATCCTTCTAAATTCCAGTGTATACAAGCCCAATATTCTGAAAATCCAGCGGTGACCCGAAAGACACTACGACTCTTTGGAGACGACTCACGACCAGACAGGTGACTCCCCATCGACCGTGTGGGGACAGCGTAGTCACCTGTAGTCGCCTAAAACAATCGCCTAAGGGGGACAGGCGCTTTAGGGAGCTTACCGCGAGTCTGAGACTTCCCTCTGTGGGATGTGTACAAGTCATTCACTCAAGCCTCTAATGTTTGTGCTTCAGACCAACAAAACATAGATTATTGCCCGATTATCCCACTGATGTTTGTGGATCCAGCTGTGCGAGAATTGGCTGTTGCAGTGACTACAGTGTGATGAGCACAGGGATTTCGCGAGCTTAGAGAATGCACTGGGGCCTTCAAAGGCGTTTCTTACTACTTTCAAGATGTTTTCTGGAGTCATTATTTTGTTGCAGCCAAGGCTCTGTGGGGGAGGACCACAGACTATAGACAATAGACAATAGACAATAGGTGCAGGAGGAGGCCATTCGGCCCTTCGAGCCAGCACCGCCATTCAATGTGATCATGGCTGATCATTCTCAATCAGTACCCCGTTCCTGCCTTCTCCCCATACCCCCTGACTCCGCCATCCTTAAGAGCTCTATCCAGCTCTCTCTTGAATGAATTCAGAGAATTGGCCTCCACTGCCCTCTGAGGCAGAGAATTCCACAGATTCACAACTCTCTGACTGAAAGACTCTGGCTAGTCCTTCAAGTGCTAGACATTGAGGAGCAAAGTCTGGTGGGGAACACCCCTCAAACAAGTCAAGTCAAGTCAAGTCAAGTCAATTTATTTGTATAGCACATTTAAAAACAACCCACGTTGACCAAAGTGCTGCACATCTGACTAGGAAAAAAAGAAACATACAGTGGCAGGCAGCGAGACACAACGGCGCGGCCATCTTGAACAAAATGTTAATTCAATCACCCACAGTCCAACAATAAAAGCACTAAACAGGCACCCAAATTACCCAACCCCAAAAACCCCCCAAAACACAGTCCAACAATAGAAGCATTAAATAGGCATTCAAATCACACACCCCAAAACCCCCAAAAACACAGTCCAACAATAAAAGCATCAAACAGGCACTCAAACCACCCAACCCCAAAAACACACAAAAAAGAAACATCCATCAAAGAAACATCCATCACAGTGAGTCTCCTCCAGTCCTCTCTCTCCTCACTGTGATGGAAGGCCACAATGTCTTTCCCTTCTCCCGCTGTCCTCGCCCGCAGTCAGGTTGTTGTGGTTGCAGGCCGCACCGGACGGTCCACAGCGGGCCGAGCCCAAGGCGCGTCGCGTCGCAGCCGCTCCCGCAGCCTCCGAAGACGGCTGGCTCCGCTGATGATAAGTCCGATCCGGGGCGGGCGAACACGCTGTCGCTGCCGCTGTTGCTGCACATCGGGGCGGTCGTGGCTCCCGACATTGAAACCCCCGCCCAGCAGAGAAATATCCCGCGGCCATCTTAGGCCGCGCCGGACGTTGAAATGTCCGCGCCCCAAGCCCCGCGATCTGGGGCGGGCGAACACGCTGCCGCTGCCGGAGCTCCCGATGTCGGGATCCACGCGGCCCGAACCTAAGGCGAGTCGCAGCCGCTCCCGCAGCCTCCGAAGACGGCCGGCTCCGGTGGTGGTAAGTCCGATCCACGGACTTGGATGGTAAGTCCGATGGAGGCTGACAGCTCCAGGAGTTGGGCCGATGGTAGGCCGCAGCAGGAACGGAGACACGGCCCAGAAAACAAAGGTCGGGTCTCCGTTCGGAAGGGACACATATTTACAGTGTTAGTTTCCCCCTCCCCCCCACATACACACACAGAACACAAACACAAAAACACCACATCACAACTACAATTAAGACAAAAAAACCAACAAAAACACAAAGACAAATGGACCGCAGGTGAGCGGCAGCTGCTAGGGCAGCGCCGCCATTTTGTACAGGGTAGGGACATCACCCCAGGTGGCCACACGAGTGCTTCATGTAAAACCAGACTGGTGGCACAGCGGTAGAGTTGCTGCCTTACAGTCCTTGCAGTGCCGGAGACCCGGGTTCCATCCCGACTACGGGCGCTGTCTGTACGGAGTTTGTACGTTCTCCCCGTGACCTGCATGGGTTTTCTCCGAGATCTTCGGTTTCATCCCACACTCCAAAGACGTACAGGTTTCTATGTTAATTGGTTTGGTGTATGTGTAAATTGCCCCTAGTGTGTGTGTGTGTGTGTGTGTGTAGGATAGTGTTAATGTGGGGGGGGAATCACTGGTCGGTGCACATTCAGTGGGTCATAGGGCCTGTTTCCACACTGCATCTCTAAATTAAATTACTGAGTATGGCACTGTTGAATGAGAAAACACTGATTAATATTATCTGAATGGTGGCCGATTAGGAGAAGGGGAGATGCAACGAGACCTGGGTGTCGTGGTACACCAGTCATTGAAAGTAGGCATGCAGGTGCAGCAGGCAGTGAAGAAAGCGAATGGTATGTTGGCATTCATAGCGAGGGGATTTGAGTATAGGAGCAGAGAGGTTCTGCTGCAGTTGTACAGGGCATTGGTGAGACCGCACCTGGAGTATTGCATACAGTTTTGGTCTCCTAATCTGAGGAAAGACATTCTAGCCTTAGAGGGAGTACAGAGAAGGTTCACCAGATTGATTCCTGGGATGGCAGGACTTTCATATGAAGAAAGACTGGATAGACTCGGCTTGTACTCGCTGGAATTTAGAAGATTGAGGGGGGATCTTATAGAAACTTACAAAATTCTTAAGGGGTTGGACAGGCTAGATGCGGGAAGATTGTTCCCGATGTTGGGGAAGTCCAGAACAAGGGGTCACAGTTTAAGGATAAGGGGGAAGTCTTTTAGGACCGAGATGAGAACGTTTTTTTTCCACACAGAGAGTGGTGAATCTGTGGAATTCTCTGCCACAGAAGGTAGTTGAGGCCAGTTCATTGGCTATATTTAAGAGGGAGTTAGATGTGGCCCTTGTGGCTAAAGGGATCAGGGGGTATGGAGAGAAGGTAGGTACGGGATACTGAGTTGGATGATCAGCGATGATCGTATTGAATGGCGGTGCAGGCTCGAAGGGCCGAATGGCCTACTCCTGCACCTATTTTCTATGTTCTATGTTTCTATGTAAGACCATATGAGGAGTTTTTGCATGGTTTGTTGTAGTTCAGAGATAGTGCAGAAACAGGCCCTTCAGCCAACCGAGCCTGCATCGACCAGCGATCCCCGCACATTAATGCTATCCTGGGGAGAATTTACATTTATACCAAGCCAATTAACCTACAAATTTGTACGTCTTTGGAGCGTGGGAGGAAACCAATGATCTCGGAGAAAACCCACGTGGTCACAGGGAGAACGTACAAACTCCGTACAGACAGTGCCCGTAGTCGGGATGGAACCCGGGCCTGTGGTGCTGTGAGGCAGCAACCCTAACATTGTGCCAGAGGCGCACAGATTTGTAGGCCGAAAGTCTTGGTAAAATAGTAAGTTGCCCTAGTGTGCAGGATAGTGTTTGTGTTCGGGCATCGCTGGTTGGTTGGGTCTCGTTTGCCTGAAGGACCTGTTTCCATGCTGTATCTCTCTAAACTAAATCTCCAAATGGCTAAATGTAGAAACAAGGAATGGTAGATGCCAGTTAATACACACAAGAGGCAAAATACATAGAGAGGTGACGTTTGTGGTTGAGACCTTTCTTCAGACTGATGGGTTGTCAGCACATCATCTACTGACTGAAGGGTCTCGACCAGAAATACCACCTACCCACGTTCTCCAACAATGCTGCTCGCCCTGCCGAGTTACTCCAGCACTTTGCCTCCAAATGGCTGTTATTATCCACTTCAAAAGCTCCTCCATCCGCCCCACACAACAACGTGATTGCAAATTGGACGTGGGCCGAATTTTCAGAGCTTCTATTCTAAGATGAACAACCCGGAGGTGCTTAGAGGCAATTAGATGCTCCTCAAACGTGACCTCTGTGGTTACGTTGGAAACAGGGTACCAATTTGCGCACAGCTATCTCCCAGTAACCACACTGTGATAAACGTCCTGACCATCTGTTTGCCATGATGTTGGCGGAGGGAGTATATTGACCAAAACAGCAGAACGAGTTCCCTGACATTACAGGAGTTATTTATAACCTTCACAACTCCCACCCCGAATGTGTGCAACAGAGACTCGTGGAGGCAAATCCACTTTGATAGGCACACACCCTTGCTGCTCAAAGATTATTTGTGCTGATTCACAGAAGAATCACAGCATCCTGCCACAGGATCAGCAAATGCCCAGTTGGTCAAAGTTAAAGATTGCTCAAAGTTTAAATCTTTGGATAAATACTCCAAAGACGTACAGGTATGTAGGTTAATTGGCTGAGTAAAGGTAAAAATTGTCCCTAGTGGGTGTAGGATAGTGTTAATGTGCGGGGATCGCTGGGCGGCACGGACTTGGTGGGCCGAAAAGGCCTGTTTCCGGCTGTATATATATGATATGATATGGTGAAGGTGTGGAATTCTCTGTCTCAGAAGGCAGTGGAGGCCAGTTTGTTGGATGCTTTCAAGAGAGAGCTGGATAGAGCTCTTAAGGATAGCGGAGTGAGGGGGTATGGGGAGAAGGCAGGAACGGGGTACTGATTGAGAGTGATCAGCCATGATCGCATTGAATGGCGGTGCTGGCTCGAAGGGTTGAATGGCCTACTCCTGCACCTATTGTCTATTGTCTATGATATGATATACTTCCAACAGAACCAAACTTACCCATTTCACTCCACGGCAGAAATAAATATTAATCAGTCCTTGAAGACTTTATGTTTATCTGCACACGACCATTAAGATTTGTTTTTTATTTTTTTTAGATTTAGAGATACAGCACGGAAACAGGCCCTTCGGCCCACCGAGTCCGCGCCGCCCAGCGATCCCCGCACATTAACACTATCCTACACACACTAGGGACAATTTTTTACATTTTACCCAGTCAATTAACCTGCAAACTTGTACGTCTTTGGAGTGTGGGAGGAAACCGAAGATCTCGGAGAAAACCCACGCAGGTCACGGGGAGAACGTACAAACTCCGTACAGACGGCGCTCGTAGTCAGGATCGAACCCGAGTCTCCGGCGCTGTAAGGCAGCAACTCTATCGCTGCGCCACCTTCATTAACTGGCTCCTTCATACATACTCATGTCAATTCTCTTTTGTTCCCCCATTTCCAATTCCCCCCCCCCCCCCCCTCGCTACAATCAGTCTGAAGAAGGGTCTCGATACAAACCGTCACTTGTCCAGCACTTCATATTTAGCTTGGGCAGCTTACAACCCAGCGCTATGAATATTGCTTTCTCCAACTTCAAGTAAATATTGCATCCTCTCTCTCTGTCCTTCCCACACCCTAGTCCCTGTACTAGTTTCACTGTCGTCATGCTTAGTTTGACTTTATATTACTCGTTGTCACCTTCCCCACAACCAACAATGGACCATTGTGGGCTCCACCTTTCCCTGATCATCGTTGGGGGCTTTGATTTATCTTTTCACGTAGCTTTCATTCTTTACACCTTTTCACATCTCTCATTTCCCTTTCCTCTGACACTCAGTCTGAAGAAGGGTCCAGACCCGAAACGTCACCTATCCATGTTCTCTAGAGTTGCTGCCTGACCCGCTGAGTTACTCCGGCACTCTGTGAAACGTCACCTATCCATGTTCTGGACAATAGACAATAGACAATAGGTGCAGGAGGAGGCCATTCGGCCCTTCGAGCCAGCACCGCCTTTCAATGTGATCTTGGCTGATCATTCTCAATCAGTACCCCGTTCCTGCCTTCTCCCCATACCCCCTGACTCCGCTATCCTTAAGAGCTCTACCTAGCTCCCTCTTGAATGCATTCAGAGAATTGGCCTCCACTGCCGTCTGAGGCAGAGAATTCCACAGATTCACAACTCTGACTGAAAAAGTTTTTCCTCATCTCAGTTCTAAATGGCCTACCCCTTATTCTTAAACTGTGGCCCCTTGTTCTGGACTCCCCCAACATTGGGAACACGTTTCCTGCCTCTAACGTGTCCAACCCCTTAATAATCTTATACGTTTCTATAAAATCCCCTCTCATCCTTTCCATGTTCTCCAGAGATGCTGCCTGACCCGCTGAGTTACTCCAGCACTCTGTGAAACGTCACCTATCCATGTTCTCCAGAGATGCTGCCTGACCCGCTGAGTTACTCCAGCACTCTGTGAAACGTCACCTATCCATGTTCTCCAGAGATGCTGCCTGACCCGCTGAGTTACTCCAGCAGTTTGTGTCTATCTCAATTCTCCCCGTCTCTTTTCTTCTCACTCCCCTCTTCTGTAGCTTAAAACTGGTTTGATTTCTATCTTTTATCAGTTGCATTCGAAGGTCGTTGGCCTGTTGTGTTGACTCTAGCCCTCTCCACAGTTGTCTCCTGGCCTGCTGGGTGCTTCTATTCCTGTTCACAGTTGGGTTAGAGTGGCTACCACACTGCACTGTTGTTTGTCTCAAGATAAAAGTTAACCTCTGTTCTCAGACAGTAACTTGGGGTGTATCCTAGGTTACAGTCCGTCCATGCCCAACAAATATTGCCCAGTAGCTTTCAGAAGGTCACAAGTTCATTAGTAATAGGAGAAGAATTAGGCCATTCGGCCCATCCGGTCCACTCCACCATTCAATCATGGCTGATCTATCTCTCCCTCCTAACCCCATTCTCCTGCCTTCACCCCATAACCCCCGTACTAATCAAGAATCTACTTATCTCTGCCTTAAAAACATCCACTGACTTGGCCTCCACAGCCTTCTGTGGCAATTAATTCCACAGATTCACCACCCTCTGACTAAAGAAATTCCTCCTCATCTCCTTCCTAATGGATCGTCCTTTAATTCTGAGGCTGTGCCCTCTAGTCCTAGACTCTCCCACTAGTGGAAACATCCTCTCCACATCCACTCTACCCAAGCCTTTCACTATCCGCAAGTTTCAATGAGGTTCCCCACCCTTTCATCCTTCTAAACTCCAGTGAGTACAGGCCCAGTGCCATCAAACGATTTTCCTGCTCTTCAGTCTCCTGACCACTATTTAGAATCAGTCATATAGCACAGAAACAGGCCCTTCAGCCCAATTTACTCCCGTGAACCATGAGGGGCACTTCAACTCCCCCTCCCACTCCAGTCTGACCTTTCTGTCATGGGCCTCATCCATTGCCATAGTGAGGACCATAGGAATTTGGAGGAACAGCACCTCATATTTCACCTGGGCAGCTTGCAGCCCAGCGGTATGAACATCGACTTCTCCAACTTTAGGTAGTTCCTCTGTCCCTCTTTTCCCCTCCTCCTTCCCAGATCTCCCTCTATCTTCCTGTCTCCACCTATATCCTTCCTTTGTCCCGCCCCCCTGACATCAGTCTGAGGAAGGGTCTCGACCCGAAACGTCACCCATTCCTTCTCTCCTGAGATGCTGCCTGACCTGCTGAGTTACTCCAGCATTTTGTGAATAAATACCTGTGATCCATGATGTCCCCTTTGAATTAGGTGCCTTGATCAGGTGTCCAGACACCTGCCTTTGGCCCATATTCCTTCAAATCATTCCTATCCATGAACAAGTCCACGTATCATTGAATAGTATAATTGTACCCACCTACAATGTGTACCTTTACATGCAAGGTGGTACACCTGCTGCCTCACAGTGGCAGAGACCCAGGTACAATACTGTCCTCTGTTGCTATCTGTGAGGAGTTTGCACATTCTCCCCGTGACCATGTGGGCTTCTTCGACTTTTACTAGTTTTGTTTATTGTCACGTGTACCGAGGTACAGTGAAAAGCTTTTGTTGCGTGCTAACCAGTCAGTGGAAAGACAACACGTGATTACAATAGAGCAATTTACAGTGTGTAGATAGATACATAACGTTTAGTGCAAGGTAAAGCCAGCAAAGTTCAAAGATAGTACAAGGGTCACCAATGAGGTAGATAGTAGTTCAGCACTGCTCTCTGGTTGTGGTGGGATGGTTCAGTTGCCTGATAACAGCCGGGAAGAAACTGTCCCTGAATCTGGAGGTGTGCGTTTTCACACTTCTGTACCTTTTGCCCGATGGGAGAGGGGAGAAGAGAGAGTGATCGTTTTTCCTAGGCGTCTACTAGATTCCTGATAAACAAAACAGTACAAGGCTCAGCATGGGGAACATCCTGAACAGCAAGCATGCAAGACTCTGCATGACAAAAATACAGGACTGAACAAACATCAGCACTGAAAATAGGGAACTCTATGGGAAACAAATGATAACGGCACAGGTGAAAACACTTAAACATAATTGAACAAAAGCCAACACAGTCTGTACCACAAAGTGCTGGAATAACTCAGCGGGTCAGGCAGCATCTCTGGAGAACATGGATAGGTGACGTTTACAATACAATATCTTTATTGTCATTGTACAGGGGTGCAACGAGATTGGGAATGGGCCTCCCATACGATGCAATAATTTAATTAGCTAGTCAGTATTAATTTAAACAACCCAATGAAACAAATTGGAACAGTTTAAAAACAGAATAAAGTGCAAGTAGATCTGTGCCGGTTCACTGTGCGATGTGACCATCAGGCTCAGCAGGACCGGTTCATAGCAGCTATGGCCCTGGGGATGAAGCTGTTCCTGAGTCTGGAGGTGCGGGCGTAGAAGGCCTTGTATCGTCTGCCCGATGGAAGGAGTTCGAACAGACTGTTGCAGGGGTGTGAAGAGTCTTTGTGGATGCTGGTGGCTTTTCTGAGGCATCGTGTGTTGTAGATGCTCTCCAAGGCTGGTAGCTGTGTTCCGATGGTCCTCCGAGCTCTGTGGACTACCCGCTGAAGAGCTTTCCTCTTCAGCGAGATCCTTCATCAGACCGATGCCAAACATCACCCTTCCTATAACTGGGCAACCACGACCCTGAAGAAGGGTCCCGACCCAAAATGTCATCCATCCATTTCCTCCAGAGATGCTGCCTGACCCTCCGAGTTACTCCAGCACTTTGTGCCTTTCTTTGCTATAAACTGGCATCTGCAATTCCTTTTCCACCGAATGTAGAACAGCACCTAGTTTGGATATGATGTCATTTTGTAATGGAGGAATACTTTTGTTCACAATAGCATGGGTTATTTTCAGAGAGTAAGGGTGGCACAGTGGTGCAGCAATAAAGCTACTGCCTTACAGCGCCAGAGATCCAGGTTCAATCCTGACTACGGGCGCTGTCTGCACAGAGTTTGTACGTTCTCCCCATGACCTGCGTGGGTTTTCTCCGATATTTTCGGTTTCCTCCCACACTCCAAAGACGTGCAGGTTTGTAGATTAACCGGCTTGGTATAAATGTAAATTGTTCCTAGTGGGTGTAGGATAGTGTTAATTTGCAGGGATCGCTAGTCAGTGCGGACTTGGTGGGCTGAAGGGCCTGTTTCCACACTATCTCTAAACTAAATTTTTTAAAAAGTGTTTCTCAAACAAAGACCAAACAAAATGAGTCCTTAAATTAGCCCACATGGGCATGTTTGAACTATGTCTTTCATAAGATATTATGAGAATATTGTATTTTCACTGAAGTTCTTGCATGCTCATGAATGAGATTAAATGGTAATTACTGGGCAAAATTGAATGAGGGGAAGTAATTCAGGAAATAAGATAAGAACAAGAAAATTGCACCATCAAATGGGAATTTTTCTAAAATCATTTTCTTAGGTGAATTGAAATAAATCATTTGGGAACAATTCCAAGAAAGATATCAATCTGCTATTAATGTATATTCTCGAGAAAGTAGGCAAAGTGTAATTAAGAACAGGTAATTGATAGCTTTCTCCAGAAGATGCTCGAGACCTTGTCTACACTGAATAATAAGATACCACTGGTCGACACGGCGAGAGACAATGGGAACAATGAGATGTTGTGGTGGGTGGGATGAGAGATGTATGGTCTGCCCTTTAGAAAGTGATCGCAGGTCCACCACCCATGTTACGGCAACTGGTATAAAGGAATACAGGAATACAGAATACAGAGCTTTATTTGTCATTCGGTACCGAGGTACCGAACGAAATTACATAGCAGTCACACTCAAAAAAAAAAGAACACAAGACACATGACCCCAACACAAACATCCATCACAGTGACTCCAAACACCCCCTCACTGTGATGGAGGCAACAAAACTACCACTCTCTTCCCCACGCCCACGGACAGACAGCTCGACCCCGACCGACCCGCACAGTCCCCGCAAGGGGATGGAAGTCCCCGCGGCCGAGCCGCACCGGGCGCTGAAAAGTCCCGTGGCCGAGCCGGGCGATTGAAGGCCCCGCGGCCGAGCCTCACCGGGCGCTGCTAAGTCCCGTGACCGAGCCGAGCCGGGCGATGGAAGGCCCCTCGGCCGTACTGTGCGCTGCTAAGTCCCGCGGCCGAGCCGCACCGGGCGATGTTAGGTCCCGCGGCCGAGCCGCACCAGCGATGTAAAGTCCCGCGGCCGAGCCGCGCCGGGCGATGGAAGGCCCGGTGGTCTGGCATCTCCTTTCATCCGGACAAAATCCGCACTGGAAAACTCCCTCGGAAGTCCCCCCGAAAATGTGGTGCCTTGTCCGGGTGAGGCGGCCAATCTCGACCTCATTGGGACTTCCACAGCCGATTGGCGGGTCGACTTTGCCCCTCTGTAGCAGGGGGCTCTAGAACTCCGATCAAATGGGTGAGCAGAGACTCAATGGGCTGAATGGCCTAATTCTGCCCCAATGCCTTGTGGTCTTAAAAGAGGTCTAGATTGGGCTAGAATAGACAATAGACAATAGTCAAGTCAAGTCAAGTCAATTTTATTTGTATAGCACATTTAAAAACAACCCACGTTGACCAAAGTGCTGTACATCTGATTAGGTTCCAATGGGAAAAAAATGAAACATACAGTAGCACGCAAACAGTTCACAGCGCCTCCTCAATGAGCCTCAAAAGCTAGGGAGTAGAAATAGGTTTTGAGCCTGGACTTAAAGGAGTCGATGGAGGGGGCAGTTCTGATGGGGAGAGGGATGCTGTTCCACAGTCTAGGAGCTGCAACCGCAAAAGCGCGGTCACCCCCGAGCTTAAGCCTAGACCGCGGGATAGTGAGTAGAGGTGCAGGAGGAGGCCGTTCGGCCCTTCGAGCCAGCACCACCATTCAATGTGATCATGGCTGATCATTCTCAATCAGTACCCCGTTCCTGCCTTCTCCCCATACCCCCCGACTCCACTATCCTTAAGAGCTCTATCCAGCTCTCTCTTAAATGCATTCAGAGAATTGGCCTCCACTGCCTTCTGAGGCAGAGAATTCCAGATTCACAACTCTGACTGAAAAGGTTTTTCCTCATCTCAGTTCTAAATGGCCTACCTCTTATTCTTCAACTGTGGCCCCTTGTTCTGGACTCCCCCAACATTGGGAACACGTTTCCTGCCTCTAACGTGTCGAATCCATTAATAATCTTATACGTTTCGATAAGATCTCCTCTCATCCTTCTAAATTCCAGTGTATACAAGCCTAGTCGCTCCAGTCTTTCAACATATGATAGTCCCGCCATTCCGGGAAATAACCTAGTAAACCTACGCTGCACGCCCTCAATAGCAAGAATATCCTTCCTCAAATTTGAATGAAGTCAATTGGCCAATCGACAAGGATTTAAGGTGGCAGATGGAGAGAAGGAAAGTTGGCTTTCAGCCAAAGAGTTGTGGGCCTCAGGAACACTACCAGGTGAGGTAGAGACACTTGCCGTTTGAACAGAGAACCCCTCGCTCCAAGAGGAGCTAGTGGCTATCGAACATTTGAGGCCCAATCACCTCAGTTCCCCGCACACGTTTGACTCAATGTGGAAGCTGGATACATAGAAACATAGAAAATAGGTGCAGGAGGAGTCCATTCATTGTGATCATGGCCGATCATCCACAATCAGTAACCCATGCCTGCCTTCTCCCCATATCCCTTGATTCCACTAGCCCCTAGAGGGGCTAACTCTTAAATCCATCCAGTGATTTGGCCTCCACTGACCTCTGTGGCAGAGAATTCCACAAATTCACAACTCTCTGGGTGAAAAAGTTCCTTCTCACCTCAGTTTTAAATGGCCTCCCCTTTATTCTAAGACTGTGGCCCCTGGTTCTGGACTCGCCCAACATTGGGAACATTTTTTCTGCATCTAGCTTGTCCAGTCCTTTTATAATTTTATATGTTTCTATCAGATCCCCTCTCATCCTTCTAAACTCCAGTGAGTACAAGCCTAGTCTTTTCAATCTTTCCTCGTATGTCAGTCCCGCCATCCCAGGGATCAATCTCGTGAACCTACGCTGCACTGCCTCAATTGTAAGGATGTCCTTCCTCAAATTTGGAGACCAAAACTGTACACAATATTCCATCTTGAGATCAGAGTTGAGAGTGATTCAATGACATTTTGTCAGTGAAATGCTTTGTTCCGCAAACAAATTCTGAATCTACCTCATTGGTGACCCTCGGACTATTTTTCATCAGGCTTTGCTGGCTTTACCTTGCACTAAACGTCATTCCCTTAACATGTATCTGCACACTGAATGGCTCGATTGTAATCATGTGTTGTCTTTCCGCTGACTGGATAGCCCGCAACAAAAGCTTGTCACTGTACCTCGGTACTGTACAACCAGAAAAGAACATAGAGCAGGCTTCATCTAGGCAGTATACAAGAGTCGCCACATTTCTGGCACTGACAAAGATACAAAAGTTCACAGAACAGTTGTCTGGGGTGGGAGCTGCTTTACGTGCTCATCGTCCACCCTGGGTAGTTCTACGGAACTGGCAAAACGTGCAGCAAAGCGTCAACTACAGTACTCCGAAGCACCAATTGCCACTTTCGATTGTTGTAGTTGACATACGAAAGAAAACAGTGCAGGAAAATAACCGAAGATGCTGGTACAATCCATAGGTATGACAAAATGCTGGAGTAACTCAGCAGGACAGGCAGCATCTAGGAGAGAGGGAATGGGTGACGTTCTTCAGACTGATGAAGGGTCTTGACCCGAAAGGTCACCCATTCCTTCTCTCCTAGATGCTGCCTGTCCTGCTGAGTTACCCCAGCATTTTGTGATGCCTACGAAAGAAAAGAAGTTATCTTCTGCCTGTTGTTGCATAAGGCAGCAGCCCACCCCCTCACCCCGTCACCCCCACCCGCTGGGTCCCCACTCCAGCAAGATTGGACGCCACCGCTGGGGTGAACAAGAACAGAGGTCAACGATCTGGTAGTGTCCTACCATCCTGCATCCTGCGCTTCACGTCTCTGGTGCGGAAAGGCAGCGGACTGCTGGTGGCTGAAGATTAGAGGCGTCAATCAGAGCAGCAAGCCAACGGCGCCGTTACCTGGCCCAACATCTGCACACTCCTGTATCACAGCTTGTAACACGATGAGGACAGCTGCCAGTGTTATCAATGGAGTCAGAACTTCCAGCGCAGAGCTGAACTCTCCAGCACGTTCCGTAGTCCAGAGGAATCTAGTGCAAGATAAAGTCCAATTAAAGACAAGGTCTCTAAAGAGGAAGTTGGGCGGTCAGGGACACTCTCCAGCTGGTGAGATAATGGTTCAGTTGCCCGATAACAGCCGGGAAGAAACTGTCCCTGAATCTGGAGGTGTGCGTTTTCACAGTTCTGTACCTCTTGCATGATGGGAGAGGGGAGAAGAGGGAGTGACCGGGTTGAGACTGATCCTTGATTGTGCTGCTGGCCTTGCCGAGGCAGGGTGGAGTGTATCAAGATGTGATACACTCCCATTCCTTCTCTCCTGAGATGCTGCCTGACCTGCTGAGTTACTCCAGCATTTTGTGGAGTGTATCAAGGTGTGTTACCTTTAACTCTTCCTTGGCACAGTTGTGTTTCTCGTGGCACATTAACACAGTGGGTAGAAACCCAGCGGGAGGAAACCCACACGGTCACAGAGAGAAAGTGCAAACTCCACACAGACAGCACCCAAGGTCTCTCCTGAGATGCTGCCTGACCTGCTGAGTTACTCCAACAGTTTGTGAATAAATACCTTTGATTTGTACCAGCATCTGCAGTTATTTTCTTATAGCACCCAAGGTCAGGATCAGTGTGAGGTCTCGATCAACTGAGGGCATGACAGCGCCACACTAAGGGACTGTTGACTCTAGATCCCAACTCCAAACCTAGTGAGGCCATTCTCCTGCACCTTCACTGTAAGAAGCTTCTGTGTTCCAGTGGGGTTGCCTCTCATTCTCTGAACTAGCATGTCTGAAGAAGGGTCTCAACCCAAAACGTCACCTATTCCTTTGCTCCAGAGATGTTGCCAGAACCGCTGAGTTACTTCAGTATTTTGTGTTCATCTTCGGTTTAAACCCAAGAATAAGGGGGTCGGCCATTTAGAACGGAGATGAGGAAGAACTTTTTCCACTCAGAGAGTTGTGACTCTGTGGAATTCTCTGCCTCAGAAGGCAGTGGAGGCCAATTCTCTGGATGCATTCAAGAGAGAGTTAGATAGAGCTCTTAAAGATAGCAGAGTCAGGGGGTATGGGGAGAAGGCAGGAACGGGGTACTGATTGTGGTTGACCAGCCATGATCACAGCGAATGGCGGTGCTGGTGTGAAGGGCCGAATGGCCTCCTCCTGCACCTGTTGTCCATCTGCAGTTCCTTCCTACACCATTCCTAGTTGTGTGTTGTCCCTTCAGTACTGCACTGCAGTGACACCATGGAGTGACTGAAGGTAGGTACAAAATGCTGGAGTAACTCAACGGGACAGGGAGCATCTCTGGAGAGAAGGAATGGGTGACGTTTCTGGGTTCGAGACAGGATGGTTAGTAATTTGGAAGAGAGCTTGCAGGTAGTGTAACCCCATACTCCTGCTGCCTCATCCTTCTAAGCAAATAGAGAGCAATGATTTTGGAGGAGGTGTTAAAACACTTAGCAAACAATTAGAGCGTATATTATTCACAAAATGCTGGAGTAACTCAGCAGGTCAGGCAGCATCTCGGGAGAGAAGGAATGGGTGGCGTTTCGGGTTGAGACCCTTCTTCAGACTGTATATTATAGTTGATAGATAATGTAACTTTGGGCATTGGTATTGGAAAGAGTGAGTATTCAAGATCATGGGCGTTTAAGACATTGAGTGTAAACCCTATTGTAAACTTCCCCGGTGTGGGACGAATAAAGGAATATAATATTATTCTCAGAAGACAGACACAAAATGCTGGAGTAACTCAGCAGGACAAACAGCATCCCTGGAAAGAAGGAATGGATGACGTTTCAGGTCGATACCCTTCTTCAGACCCACTGTAGAGGTATACTGTTACTGTAGACACAGGTAGACAAAATGCCTGAGTAACTCAGCGTGTCAGGCAGCATCTCGGGAGAGAAGGAATGGGTGACGTTTTGGGTCGAGACTGAAGGGTCTCGACCCAAAACGTCACCCATTCCTTCTCTCCCGAGATGCTACCTGACTCACTGAGTTACTCCAGCATTGTGCGTCTACCTGAGATTTTAACCAGCATCTGCAGGTTTTTTTTTTCCCTATACTGTTACTGTATAGGTCTTGGCAGCTGGTCAATGAAGACATGGTCTACACAAACACAGCACCTCCCACTCATCCTCGGTTGAGAATAATCGTCCTGTCCCATCTCCCGACCACTTACCATATCTGTCCTGAGATGAACTTTCAGATGAAGTGCCTGCAGTTCGTGGTGGGTGATGATTATATCATCGCTTGGGAGTAGTTCTCCTGTAATACACCGACTCCACAACACCATCAGTGTGATGGCTCGAGTTAATTCAGCGTTTTGATGCACATCGCTGGCCCGCTGTTGATTTTTCTAAACTGTCTGGTTCTCAAACAGACTTGCTTGCGTTTCGCTTGTCATCTTGTTTTGTTACCGGTCAATCTGCTGTCGTATTAAAAAGCAACTGAACAAAGTTGGAGAGAGAATTAAAACTTACAGCCAAAGAGTCATAAGATCACAAGTTATGGGAGCAGAAACAGGTCATAGGGCCCCATCAAGTCGACTCCGCCACTCAATCATGGCTGATCTATCTCTCCCTCCTAACCCCATGCTCCTGCCTTCTCCCCATAACCCCTGACCTAATCAAGAATCTGTCCATCTCTGCCTTAAAAATATCCATTCACCTGGCCTCCACAGCCCTCTGTGGCAAAGAGTTCCACAGATTCACCACCCGCAGACTAGAGAGATCTCTTCTCGTCTGGAACAGGCGGCATCTCTGGAGAGAAGGAATGGGTGACGTTTCGGGTCGAGACCCTTCTTCAGACTGGAAACGTCGCCCATTCCTTCTCTCCAGAGAGGCTGCCTCTCCCGCAGAGTTACTCCAGTATTTGGTGTCAATCTAAGATAACTAGTTCAGGTTGAGTCTGTTGTGGGCTGTTGAAAGAAGAGAGAGGTGATGACGTATGATTTTGACGATCTATTTTACAACCCTCTTTGGCTGCTGACCTGGTGGCAATGAGTTCCACAGATTAACTACCCGCTGACTAATGATTCCGTGTGCACATCTCGGACCGAGCACTGGATCAACGCTTTGCATGAACACAATAAGTCGTTCATTCCTGGCTCATTATGACTAAGTTTGATGTAGCCGAGGGGAACATGGTTGACGATACACATCACAATAAGTCAGGGCAATTGATATATCAGCTCTCCTGGGAACAAGGCCAGTAACTACGGAAGTGTGAATGAGGCTTTATTAACCAATATCCCTGGCACTCTCGGCTCCGAGAACCATTCTTGTACCGAAATAAACAGTGGCTACACGAGGGATGAAGTTTATTATTAACGTGGGAGGAGTGGAAGTGGAACTTGTGTCTATCCAAGACCAAGGACATCTCCGCTAGGCGGGGGAGTGTGTTGGTGGAGGGCAGTGGAGGCCAAGTCACGGGATGTTTTCAAGAGAGTGACGTTTCCGGTCGAGACCCTTCTTCAGACCCACTGTAGAAGTATACTGTTACTGTAGACACAGTAGACAAAATGCTGGAGTAACTCAGTGGGTCAGGCAGCATCTCGGGAGAGAAGGAATGGGTGACGTTTCTAGCTCTTAGGGATAACAGAATCAAGGTATATGGGGAGAAAGCAGGAACAGGGTAATGATTTTGGATAATCAGCCGTGATCATATTGGCTCGAAGGGCTGAATGGCCTATTCCTGCACCTATTTTCTACAGTTCTGTTTCTATAGACAATAGGTGCAGGAGTAGGCCATTCGGCCCTTCGAGCCAGCACTGCCATTCACTCTGACCATGGCTGATCATTCACAATTAGCACCCCGTTCCTGCCTTCCCCCCATACCCCCTGACTCTGCTATCATTCTAGAGAGAAATTGGCCAGCTCTGTAGTCAAGGAAGAAAAGGAGGACTTTAAGACCTTCCTGGTGGAGGATGGAGGTGTAGATTGAATGAACATCCATAGTCCCCCGACTCTCAGTCTGAAGGGTCTTGACCCAAAACGTCACCCATTCCTTCTCTGTCCCGCTGAGTTACTCCAGCATTTTGTGTCTATATTTGTGGCTATACAAGAAGTCTAGTTATTGCTTGAACACTTTCCACTCCCCAGGAATCCGTGAGGTTACAATCAATCAATAGATGCATGGGACATCCATCGGCTATCCGAGGAGACTGATCGCCAAGTAATGGTTTTGAAATCTTACTCAGTCACTTTGATCCTGGTCATATAATGGCCAGTGCTGGACGATTAGAAACTCGAGAAACCTTCCCACTATCTCAACCACTATTACCAACTAGTTTTGTTTATGGATTCAGCGCAGAAACAGGCCCTTCGGCCCACCGATCCCCGCACATTAAAACTATCCTACACGCACAAGGGACAATTTGCACCAAGCCAATTAACCTACAAACCTGTACGTCTTTGGAGTGTGGGAGGAAACCGAAGATATCGGAGAAAACCCACGCGGGTCTCGGGGAGAACGTACAAACTCCGTACAGACAGCACCCGCAGTCGGGATGGAACCCGGGTCTCCGGCGCTGCATTCGCTGTAAGGCAGCAACTCTACCGCTGCGCCACCGTGATTACAATTTTCATCCAGCGCTTTACCCCAGACTGTATCTTAGTTTCGATAGACAAAAAGCTGGAGTAACTCAGCGGGGCAGGCATCATCTCTGGAAACACAGAAAATAGGTGCAGGAGGAGGCCATTTGGCCCTTCGAGCCACCATCACCATTCATTATGATCATCCACAATCAGTAACCCGTGCCTGCCTTCTCCCCATATCCCTCGATTCCACTAGCCCCTCGAGCTCTATCTATCTAACTCAGCGGGAATGGGTGACGTTTCGAGTCAAGAACCTTTTATGTTAGTTTAGTTTAAAGGTACAGTGTGGAAACAGTCCCTTCGGCCCACTGAGTATATTCTGACCAACAAATACCCATTCACACTAGTTCTATCCTTGACACTAGGGGCAATTTAGGTCATTTTGTCAAGCCCCTATATATGGTGACTCTTTGCAAAACAAAGAACCCCATTGGAGATACACTGTGAAAACAGGTCCTTCAACCCACTGAGTCCGTGCCGACCAACGATCTTCCCGCACACTAACACCATCCTACACAGTTGGGAAATTTTACAATTTACAGAAGCCAATTAACCTACAAACCCGCACGCCCTTGGAGTGTAGGGGAAAGCCGGAGCACCCGGAGAAAACCCACGCAGGCCACGGGGAGAACGCACAAACTCCGTGCTGACAGCACCCGTAGTCTGGATCAAACCCGGGTCTCAGGCGCTGGGAGGCAGCAACTCTACCGCTGCGCCACCGTGCCGTCCGAAAGGTCAGAGTCATAATGTAGAGGAACAGGCCCTTCGGCCCAACTTGCCAATGCTGACCACTCTTTCCTGTGCCCCACCTAGATGTACAGCCATTTCCTCTCTTCCCCTGAAGAAAGGTCTCGACCCGAAACGTCATCCATTCCTTCTCTCCCGAGATGGTGCCTGACCTGCTGAGTTACTCCAGCATTTTGTGAATAAATACCTTCGATTTGTACCAGCATCTGCAGTTATCTTCTTATATTTCTCTCCTCCCCTTCCTCCCCCCACCTCTCACATTCCCTCCTCTGACTTCACAACTCTTCCATCCTCATCTACTTTTAGTCTTTGTCCTCGCTGGCCCGTGTCCAACCAATCCCCCATCAGCTGTATCCACCCATCACTCACCATGGCAACCCATGTCCTGCTGTGCGAGAGGATAAAGACAAGACATATTAAAACACCCTTCAGCGTAACTGTCCGCTCCAGTCTTGGTCCATTAACCAAACTCAAAGGCAAAACAAACGGTGGAGTTTCTGAGCTGGGACAGAACAAGCACCACTTCAATCATTCAAGTCCCCTCCAACTATTTGAACAGCTTGCGATATTAATTATTCCAGTTCAGCGCACGGACTCAAACATAATCTGCCAAAGAGGAGGGGAGACCTTATAGTGGGGTATAAAACCATGAGGGACATAGACTGTGAGCATCCACTTTATCCAGGGTCAGGGAATTTAAAACGAGAGGACATAGATTTAAGGTGAAGGGAAAAGATTAAAAAGAGACACAATGGGGAAACTTCTTCAGACAGAGGGTGGTGGGTACATGGAACAAGCTGCTAGTGGAAATGGTAGATGTAGGTACAATTACAATATTTAAAACTCATTTTAGTTTTTAGTTTAGAGACAGCCATTCAGCCCACCATGCCCACACCGACCAGCGATCCCCACACACTAACCTACACACACGCTAGCAACAATTTACAATTATACTTGCCTCAAAGGGACAATTTTGTCCCTTTGGAGGCAGCCAAGCCAGCCTGCAATCATCCCCACAACTACTTCTCTCTCACCCTTGCCTCTGGGCTCCACACTAGGAACAATTTACAATTAGGACTGCCTCAAAGTGTCCCTCAAAAACATCAACCTCAACACTTGGGAGTCTCTTGCTCTGGACCGTCCAACCTGGCGTAGCAAGCTCACCACAGGAGCCCGTGCAGCAGAAAACAGACGCACTGCAGAGGCCCAGAGGAAACGCACTGCGCGCAAGGCCCGGGCTACCTCCACGTCCACTGCAGCACCCATCCACTTGTGTCCTACGTGTGGGCGTGCCTTCCGGGCCCGGATTGGCCTCACCAGTCACTTCCGGACCCACAGTCACCAATCCCCTCCAACTGCAAGTGGAGTCATGGTCATCTTCCAACCCGAAGGACAAACAACAACAATCAGGCCAATTAACTGACAATCCTCTACATCTTTGGAGTGTGGGAGGAAACCAGAGCACCCAGAAAAATCCCACACAGTCCCAGCAAGAATGTACAAACTCTGTATAGACAACACCCACAGTCAGGATTGAACTTGGGTCTCTGGCGCTGTAAGGCAGCAACTCTACCACTTCACCACACATGACAACAATGATGACAGTTTATTTCTCTAGCTAGGGGAGTCTAAACCAAGAGGATGCAGATTTAAGGTGACGGGAAAGGATTAAAAAGAGTCCCAAGGGGCAACCTTTTCATACAGAGGGTGATAGGTACATGGCATGAGCTGCCAGTGGAAACAGTAGAGACAGGTACAATCACAATGCTTAAAACTTATTTAGACACAGGTACATGGATCAGAGTAGCTTAGAGGGACATGGGCCAAACACAGGCTAATGGGACCACACTGGAAAAACATCTTGATCAACATGGATGTGTTGAATAAACCTACAGCAAGTGGCATCAGGCTTGACACCAGATCAATAATGCATATATTGGCACACACATACACACAGTAAAGTGGACTTGCACGAATGGCTTGATATCTTGGGGTGGCCTGCAATCATCCCCACAACTACATCTCTCTCCTCTCCCCCCCCCCCCCCCCCCCCCCTTGCCTCCAGGGTTTATAAAGTGCAGGTGTGTTGGATTGGGTTAATTGGTTCAATCACCCTTAATTGGACTTGGCTGTGCCTCATTTGGGAGAGGGAGAGGGAGAGGGAGAGGGAGAGGGAGAGGGAGAGGGAGAGGGAGAGGGAGAGGGAGAGGGAGAGGGAGAGGGAGAGGGAGAGGGAGAGGGAGAGGGAGAGGGAGAGGGTCTTATCTTAAAGGGGACATGTCACCACCGGTTCTATGAATGGCCGGTAAGGTTAATCCCAGAGAGTCCGGCTGCACTTTTTGAGAAGGCTCGGCTCCTTCAACGTCTGCAGTCAGATGATGCAGATTATTCATAGAACCTGTGGCGACATGTCCCCTTTAAGATCCACTCCTCTCCTCTCTCACAGCCACAGCCAATGCCAATTAAGGGTGATTGAACCAATTAACCCAATCCTACACACCTGCACTTTATAAACCCTGGAGCCCAGCAGGAGATCTTGAGGCAGCCAAGCCAGCCGGCCATCATCCCAACCCTGTGGGCTGGCTTGTCTGCCTCTAGAAATTGAGCAAGTTGTGGAGACTAGAGGGTATGAAGACTGAGGGGGGGTCAATAGGTAAGATATGGCCTGTTCAGATGTTCCTGTGAATAAGAATGGAGAAATGTGGAGCCAAAGGTAGGCACAAAATGCTGGAGTAACTCTGGGACAAGCAGCATCTCTGGAGTGAAGGAACGGGGTGATGTTGTGGGTTGAGACCCTTCTTCAGACTAATTTTTTAAAAAATTAAAAAATACTTTATTTAAGAAATAAATATATACAAAACATGTTCCTTCCAAAACTCCATCTGACATTCTCTGAGGCTATACATGCATTCAATACCGATATTCAATACACCAATTACACAAAATTACCCCCCACCCTTGCCACTCGTGTGGAATCCCCCTCCCTTAATTTTAGGGGTGTCTTCTGACTAATATGTAACCAAGTGGTGATGGTCAGCAGCATAAATCAAGGACCAGTCTCACCCCGGCCACTCCCTCTTCTCCCCTCTCCCATCGGGCAAAAGGTACAGAAGTGTGAAAACGCACAGCTCCAGATTCAGGGGCAGTTTCTTCCCGGCTGTTATCAGGCAACTGAACCATCCCACCACAACCAGAGAGCAGCGCTGAACTACTGTCTACCTCATTGGTGACCCTCGGACTTTCCTTGATTGGACTTTGCTGGCTTTAACTTGCACTGAACGTTATTCCCTTATCATGTATCTGCACACTGTGAACGGTTCGATTGTAATTAGGTATTGTCTTTCCGCTGACTGGTTAGCACGCAACAAAAGCTTTTCACTGTACCTCGGTACACGTGACAATAAACTAAACTGTAGCTGTAACTGCAAGATTTCCTCGAAACTCAATTACCACATTATATTCCCAATCACAAATGATGGGATGGGCCGAAGGATACTTTTCTGTGTCGTAGGATGAAAGACATCAGCTTGCAGCACAAAAAAAATCACATAATTACTTCTGATACTTCTGGTCAATTATCTAATTTCTCACTTCCAGCCTTTGTAATTTCAAAAACCTCCATTAAATCTCTCTTTAACATTCTTTGCTCTCCAGAGAACAGCCATTGCCTTTTGCTTTACTCCACCTGAAAGTCATTATCCCAATGCCATTCTAATAGATGCCTTCTGCAACGTAAAGCTTTTGAAAGTTTAGTTTAGTTTAGAGATAAACAATAGACAATAGGTGCAGGAGGAGGCCATTTGGCCCTTCGAGCCAGCACCGCCATTCAATGTGATCATGGCTGATCATTCTCAATCAGTACCCCGTTCCTGCCTTCTCCCCATACCCCCTGACTCCGCTATCCTTAAGAGCTCTATCCAGCTCTCTCTTGAATGCATTCAGAGAATTGGCCTCCGCTGCCTTCTGAGGCAGAGAATTCCACAGATTCACAACTCTCTGACTGAAAAAGTTTTCCTCATCTCAGTTCTAAATGGCCTACCCCTTATTCTTAAACTGTGGCCCCTTGTTCTGGACTCCCCCAACATTGGGAACAGGTTTCCTGCCTCTAACGTGTCCAACCCCTTAATAATCTTATACGTTTCGATAATATCTTCTCTCATCCTTCTAAATTCCAGTGTATACAAGCCTAGTCGCTCCAGTCTTTCAACATATGATAGTCCCGCCATTCCGAGAATTTACCTAGATACAGCGCGGAAACAGGTCCTACAGCCCACCGAGTCCGTGCCGACCAGCGATCCCCGCACATTAACACTATCCTACACACACTGGGGACAAGTTTTACATTTGCACCAAGCCAATTAACCTACAAACCTGCACGTCTTTGGAGTGTGGGAGGAAACCGAAGATCTCGGAGGAAACCCACGCAGGTCACGGGGAGAACGTACAAACTCCGTACAGACAACAGTCGGGATTGAACCCGGGTCTCTGGCGCTGCAAGCGCTGTAAGGCAGCAACTCTGCCGCTGCGCCACCGTGCCGCCAACAAGTGTTCTCCACATATTTGGACCTAAATTTTCCAATGAGTTACTGATGCAACATAATTTCCTCCTTTCGTCACCATCCATTGCCCTTGTAAAACAATGGCTAAAGTTTCAAGAATTATGCCGTTCCTTTCTTTCCGACAACACTTAAATCAACTCAGCTTGCATTTTGTATAATATTTTCACTTGGACAAAATGATAATTTGATGTCCATTAGGAAAGTCAAAGTCTATATATCAGAAATGCACAGAAACTAACTGCCAATCCCATTATTTTCTTTACATTTGATATTAAAACTGGGTAAAGTATAATTTCTTTGTACTTCACAAATACCTCTAACTATTATTGCCAAATATAGCAAAAACATCTTAACTGGAAATAATTGGAGCCTTATCTCCTAGAGGGATAATATTATGGGATTTAATTGCCTTTTTGCAGAAATGTAATAACTAAATCTCGGAAGATTTAATCTTCTCACTTCAGTAATTTCATTGTGCCATCAGCGTTGGGAAAAGAAGTTCCTTCAGTGACTCTATGTATGGACAATGACCAATTGTGGGTGCAGAATGAATTGGAAGCTTCCTGCACTGGTTCTGAGTATGGAGAGCTGGGGACTTGGGCTTCCTTTAAGTTTAGTTTAGAGATACAGCATGGAAACAGGCCCTTTGGCCCACCGAGTCCGCGCCGACCAGCGATCCCTGCACACTAACACCATCCTACACACACTAGGGGCAGTATTACACATACACCAAGCCAATTAACCTGCATACTTGCACGTCTTTGGAGTGTGGGAGGAAACCGAAGAACTCGGAGAAAACCCACGCAGGTCACGGGGAGAACGTGCAAACTCCGTACAGACAGCGCCCGTAGTCGGGATTGAACCCGGGTCTCCGGCGCTGCAAGTGTTGTAAGGCAGCAACTCTACCGCTGCGCCACCGTGGTCATCCTCAATAGACAATGGACAATAGGTGCAGGAGTAGGCCATTCGGCCCTTCGAGCCAGCACCGCCATTCAATGTGATCATGGCTGATCATTCTCAATCAGTACCCCGTTCCTGCTTTCTCCCCATACCCCCTGACTCCGCTATCCTTAAGAGCTCTATCTAGCTCATCTCGGAGCTAACAATAATCTATTCTGCATTCTCCTTGATCAACATCTCCTTTGATGTCTCATTTTCACGCTTTACCCTTCCTTTTCACTGTGTCTCCCTCTCCCCTGACTCTCAGCCTGAAGAAGGGTCTCAACCCAAAACATCACCCATTCGTATCCAGAGATGCTGCCTGTCCCGTTAAGTTACTCCTGCGTTTTGTGTCTATCTGTGGAGGTCGAGTCCCTGATTTCAAAACAGAGATTGATAGATTTCTGGGTATTAAGAGAATCGAGGGATATGGGTGAGGGATGGGGAATCGATTTGAGGTTGTAGATCAGCCCTGATCTTAATGGATTACGGACCACAATAACAAGCCTCCCACTGCTCTGATTCCTCATGTTATTGCGCTATTTATTCAAAGATATGCTTCCCATTGACGTGCTTTAATTTAATAAACACTGTGGTTCGAGTAGCTGGAAGCAACAATCGTTATCCTGAGGATGATTATAATGCGTGTCCTGTACTGTCAAACATGTTTGGATTAATTGTTCTTCATGGTCCTCACATGTTTTCCAGTGCTGTCTGAATTTTTTTCTCTCTTTCTCAAAATCTCCCAGCGAAAGAAAACATGCCATTACTCCTGGGTGGCGCAGCGGTAGAGTTGCTGCCTCACAGCGCCTGAGACCCGGGTTCCATCCCGACTAAGGGCACTGTCTGTACGGAGTTTGCACGTTCTCCCCAAGACCTGCGTGGGTTTTCTCCGGGTGCTCCGGTTTCCTCCCACACTCCAAAGACATGCTGGTTTGTAGGTTAATCAGCTTGGTCCAAATGTAAAGTGGTCCCGAGTGTGTGTAGGATAGTGTTAGTGTGCGAGGATCGCTGGTCGGTGTGGCCGAAGAGCCTGTTTCTGCCTTGCATCTCTAAACTAAACTAAAACACCTGTACCAGCTCTCTAACAGATGTCTTCACATACTCCCTGCTGCCTCTCAAAGCAATTGTCCTCTTTAAGAATTCACCCACAGAGGTTTAGAGTCATATATACAGCATGGAAGCAGGCCCTTCAGCCCACCGAGTCCATGCCGACCATCAAGAACGAATCCTTCATTAATGATCGGCTCTCCATGGTCTTCCCACATTCCCATCCGTTCCTCCAAGATTCATTCACTCACCCACACACACACACACATTAGGGACAAATTCACCTTTTGCACGTCTTTTGGATGTGGGTGGAAACCAGAGCACCCGAAGGAAACCCATGCAGTCACAGGGAGAACATGCAAACTCCACACAAACAGCACTGGAGAGTAGGATCGAACCCATGTCCCCGACACTGTGAGGCAGCAGCTCTACCAAACGGTGCCCTGAAACATATACCCTTTCTAACATTCCTACTGCATATAGTCTCACCTTTCGTCTAGGCATCCTGCATTGCTTGTTTGATTTAGAGATACAGCACGGAAACAGGCCCTTTGGCCCACTGAATCCATGCCGACCAGCGATCACCCCGTACACTATCCACACACTGGGGGACAATTTACAATCTTACCAAAGCCAATTAACCTACAAACCTGCACGTCTTTGGAGCGTGGGAGGAAACTGGAGCACCTGGTGAAAACCCACGTGGTCACAGGGAGAACGTACAAACTCCATACAGACAGCACTCATAGTCAGGATCGAACCCGGGTCTCTGACGCTGTAAGACAGCAACTCTACCGCTGCGCCACCGTGCCAACCAATAAAGTTGGTTCCCACAGGAATTGAACCCACAAAACCTTGTCGTCATTAGCACCCCACTCTAACATTGAAATCGTTGATTTCCCCTTAAACCACGTTCCTTCATTTTGCCAGGTGCTTTAATTCTGGTTCAGTTCAATTCAGTTCAGTTTATTGTCTTTCCACTGACTGGTTAGTTACGCAACAAGGGTTCAGTTTAGTTTATTGTCACTTGTACCGAGGTACAGTGAAAAGCTTTTTGTTGCGTGCTAACTAGTCAGCGGAAAGACAATACACGATTACAATCGAGCCATTTACATTCCGGCAACTCCTGCTATCGAGTAGCCCCAGACTTGGCAGCCACGCCGTGTCTCTGGAATCAGCCTTTCATGGTCGAGAGGGTGGGTCTAGATGCTGGGCAAGTTTGTATTCCCATTTACCTGCCCAGGCCCGGCGGCCAACTCAAATGGAGAGGACACTTCATCCTTGCTGGGCACAGTGAGATGTAACCACAGATAAAAAATCAGCCTCTCCAAGCCGCACTATTATCTCTCCTCGACGGACAGATGCCAGTACAATATTCACAGTGTACAGATACATGATGAAGGGAATAACATTTAGTGCAGGGTAAAGCCAGCAAAGTCCGATCAAGGATAGTCCATGGGTCACCAATGAGGTAGATAGTAGTTCAGCACTGCTCTCAGGTTGTGGTGGGGTGTTTCAGTTGCCTGATAACAGCTGTCCCTGAATCTGGAGGTGTGTGTTTTCACACATGTATACCAATAGATCTATGCCTGGTCTGCAGTGAAAGACAATGGGTGTTGAGCATAAGGGGCCTCTCAACCCAAGTGTTTGCCTCTTATCAGCTCTTGCGTAAAAGCGTGTGGTACTTCAACATAGAATAACACAATCGGACTAAGTACGTGGCATTCTGCTAATGGCTTCTCTTTCAAAACACTAACCCTTGTCTTCAATCAATTAACTTCTGTTGCGCACAGATTGCCCATCTCAACAGCAAGTTGCTGTAAAAGACCTTCACGGATTTGGATCACGTCCATTATGGCTGTGGGTGCTGTTACCATGCCATTAGAATTTGCAATTGTAACTAGACTGAGTGTGCGGTCTTTGTGCAGCTGTGAGATTAGCTGGAACTGAACGCGAGACACAGGGCCTCGAGTGCTGGAGTAGCTCAATGGGCCAGGCAGCATCTCTGGAGAACATTCTTGATTAGTACTGGTGTCGGGGGTTTGTGGGGAGAAGGCAGGAGAATGGGGTTAGGAGGGAGAGATAGACCAGCCACGATTGAATGGCAGAGTAGACTTGATGGGCTGAATGGCCTAATTCTGCTCCTATCACTTATGACCTTATGCATCACAGCACGGTTTGGGAACTGATCCATCTAAGGCCCGCAAGTCCAGACATCACACAAACCAACCTCCCTTCCATTGACTCCGTCTACATTTCACGCTGCGGAAACAGAGAATGGGGTTAGGAGGGAGGGAGAGATCAGCCATGATGGAATGGCGGAATAGACTTGATGGGCCGAATGGCCTAATTCTGCCCCTATCACTCAGGTACATGAACTGATGGATGGGTAATTTCAGCTCGGGGCCTTTCTCCAGACTAGTCTAGGCAGATACAATAGCGAACATGGACACGGTGGGCCGAAGGGCCTGTTTCCGTGCTGTACAAATTTATGCCTCCCAATCATTTGCTGTTTGTCCAATAACTCAACCGCTGAGGAATAGACAGAGATAATATTGGTGCAATTAATCAGTACTAACTGCTTCTACCTTCTGCAGCTCAGGTCAAAAACTTGCCTCTTTAGTTTAGTTTACTGTGGTTTAGTGTAGAGATACAGCGCGGCCCACCGAGTCCGTGCCGACCAGCGATCCCCCCACACTAACACTATCCTACACTAGAGACAATTTATTACATATACACCAAGCCAATTAACCTACTAACCTGTACGTCTTTGGAGTGCGGGAGGAAACCGAAGATCTCGGAGAAAACCCACGTAGGTCACGGGGAGAACGTGCAAACTCCGTACAGACGGCGCCCGTAGCCAAGATCGAACCCAGATCACTAAGGCAGCAACTCTACCGCTGCACCACCTTAATTATTATTCTTGCAATAATATTTCTGCGGATTAGTTTTGAAGTTCTCCTACTGTGATCACGTTGTGTCCTTTGGCACCACAAGGTGAAATTGTTTGTCCCGGTTTCTTTATCTATTCCCTGCAGAATCCTCAAGGCAACACAAACACACCACTTTACGCCATTCTCTCTCCCAGGAAGAGACTTGGGTGGATTTACATAATCACCCCTCCTAATCCAGTCCCTCCGTAACCCCAATCATTCCACTTCTTCCACTTCTCTATCTTTTCAATTGTCGCAAATCCTTTGTGTACAAACTTCTACAGATGCGTCATTGAAAGCAGACTGTAGGGTTGGTTTGGGAACAGCTCTGCCCAAGACCGCAAGAAATTGCATAGAGTTGTACATGTGGCCCAGTCCATCACACTCCTCACCATTGTAGATGTTGCCCAGCCCATCGCACACACCACACTCCCCACCATTGTAGATGTTGCCCAGTCCACCACACACACCACACTCCCCACCATTGTAGATGTAGCCCAGCCCATCGCACACACCACACTCCCCACCATTGTAGATGTAGCCCAGTCCATCACACACACCACACTCCCCACCATTGTAGATGTTGCCCAGCCCATCGCACACACCACACTCCCCACCATTGTAGATGTAGCCCAATCCATCACACTCCCTACCATTGTAGGTGTAGCCCAGTCCACCACACACACCACACTCCCTACCATTGTAGATGTAGCCCAATCCATCACACTCCCCACCATTGTAGGTGTAGCCCAGTCCACCACACACACCACACTCCCCACCATTGACTCCATCTACACTTCACGTTGCCTCGGGAAAGCAGCCAACACAATCAAAGATTTGTCCCACCCCGGTCATTCCTTCTTCTCCCTGCTCCTGAACGTCAGAAGGTAAAAAATCATGAAAGTGCGCACGACCAGACTCGGGGACATCTTTTCCCCTCTGTTATCGTGCTTCTGATCGGCCCTTCCATAAACCAGTGGTGCTGGCTCAAAGGGCCGAATGGCCTACTCCTGCACCTAATTTCAATGTTAATCTAAGGTCCTGGTTCCACGCTGTTTGGCTCTGTGACTCTGTGACATTGAGAAGGTTAAGTGGCTGCCATCAACCTAGGAAAAGATGCTCTGTTGAACAGAATCCCTGACATAGATGGAGAAGATGGTTCTAAAACCTGTTCACCTTTGCAACCTATTGTTTGTTTGAGTGATGTTCCTTTCTTCCCCAAATACATATAATTTGCTTCTCCTGACTTGGAAGCCTGCAGTCAAAAGTGTCTCTTGAATATAATGGTCCTCAGCCATTTGAATTGGGGCTGGAAGCTCTCAGAGCACTTAGAGACCGCGGCCTCTCATCTGTACTCCATCCACGCAGGTGTGAGTGATATTGTTACAATATCAATGCTGTTGAGTCTTCATTGTTCAGTGCGCCCGGACATGTCACTGACGTCCAGCGATCGACATCACATTGTCAGTGAAGTGATTTCTGTGGAGAGATGCCAGCGTTTCAGCTCCTGCTGAGAGAAGCCCCTTTTTATACACTCGGCCCACTCCCTTTGTGTGAGTGATGGAGATGACATCCAGCCTCTCTGACAATTCATTAATATCACAATGTCAACTCTTCCCTCTGAAGCCGCTTGCATGTAATGAATATTGATGTGGTTGTTGTTGCGATATTCAGCATTGAGACAGTTGATTTGAGCCCTGTACAAACTCTTCCTGGTTCGGGCTGGTCTACTCCCATTAACTGTGAGCAACAGAGGTCACAGTGGGTGCAGGGAAAATCATTGTACTGTTGATTGGTTAGTTGATTGATTGATTGGCCGATTGATTGGTTAGTTGATTGATTGATTTGTTGATTGATTGATTCATTGATTGATTGTTTGATTGGTTTGTTGATTGATTGATTTGTTGATTGATTGATTTGTTGATTGATTGATTTGTTGATTGATTGATTGATTTGTTGATTGATTGATTGATTTGTTGATTGATTGATCGATTTGTTGATTGATTGATTTTTTTGATTGATTGATTGATTTAATTGTTGATTGATTGATTTGTTGATTTGTTGATTTGTTAATTGATTTGTTGATTGATTGATTTATTGATTTGTTGATTGATTGATTTATTGATTTGTTAATTGATTTGTTGATTGATTGATTTGTTGATCGGTTAGTTAGTTGATTGGTTGGCCGATTGGTTGATTGATTGATTGAGTAGTTCGTTGATTGATTGAGTTTAGTTTATTGTCACGTGTAACGAGGTACAGTGAATAGCTTTTGTTGCGTGTAAACACGTCAGCAGAAAGACAATACATGATTTCAATTGAACCATTTACAGTGTACAGATACATGATAAAGGGAATAATGTAAATAGCATTTAGTTCAAGATAAAGCCAGTAATGTCCGATCAAAAGTAGTCCAAAGGTCTCCAATGAGATAGATAGCACTTCAGGACTGCTCTCTGGTTGTGGTAGGATAGTTCAGTTGCCTGATAAGAGCTGGGAAGAAACTGTCCCTGAATCTGGAGCTGTGCGTTTTCACACTTCTGTACCTTTTGCCTGAGAGGGGAGAGGGGGGAAGAGGGAGTGGCCGGGGTGAGACTGGTCCTTGATGATGCTGCTGGCCTTGCCGAGGCAGCGTCAGGTGTAAATGGAGTCAATGGAAGGGAGGTTTGTTTGTGTGATGGCCTGGGCTACTTTAATCGGACTTTACTGGACTTTATCGTGGACTAAATGTTCGTAAGATCATGAGTTCATAAGTGATAGGAGTAGAATTAGGCCATTCGTCCCATCAAGTCTTCTCCACCATATAATCATGGCTATCTCCCTCCTAACCTCATTCCCCTGCCTGCTCCCAATAACTGCTGACATCTGTATTAATCAAGAATCTATCTATCTCTGCCTAATAAATATCCATTGATTTGGCCACCACAGCCGTCTGTGGCAAAGAATTCCACAGATTCACCACCCTCTGACTAAATAAATAACCTTTCTCCTGTGTTTGTACACTGTGGATTGCGTGATTGTAATCGGGTATTGTCTTTCTGCTGTGGATAGCAGGTAACAAAAGAACGTTTTGCTATATCTCTGTACAGGTGACAGTAATAAACTAAACTAATGAGGGTGCACAATATTGTGGTGTCTCAGATGGGGTAAGATGTCACCCATGGATGGCTGAGGTGTGTAGTAAAATCAATGTTCCTCAGTGTGCAGAATTGGCATTGTTGATGGAAACAGACACACAGAAGAAACCTGATCCAGCGGTCACTGCACTGCAGTCAGTGATGCCTTCCTGTAGAGTTATGGTCACACTCGTGAATAAGGGCTTACTGTGTAGGACAATAACAGCAGTTGCTGGTATAAATTGAAGGTATCACAAAATGCTGGAGTAACTCAGCGGGTCAGGCAGCATCTCAGGAGAGAAGGAATGGGTGACGTTTCGGGTCGAGACCCTTCTTCAGACTGATTTCAGGGGGGCGGGACAGAGAAAGGATATAGGTGGAGACAGGAAGACAGAGGGAGAACTGGGAAGGGGGAGGGGAAGAGAGGGACAGAGGAGCTATCTGAAGTTGGAGAAGTCAATTGTTGAAAGACTGGAGCGATTAGGCTTGTATACACTGGGATTTAGAAGGATGGGAGGAGATCTTATCGAAACGTATAAGATTATTAAGGGGTTGGACACGTTACAGACAGGAAACATGTTCCTAATGTTGGGGGAGTCCAGAACAAGGGGCCACATTTTAAGAATAAGGGGTAGGCCATTTCGAACTGAGATGAGGAAAAACGTTTTCATTCAGAGAGTTGTGAATCTGTGGAATTCTCTGCCTCAGAAGGCAGTGGAGGCCAATTCTCTGAAAGCATTCAAGAGAGAGCTAGATGGAGCTCTTAAGGATAGCGGAGTCAGGGGGTATGGGGAGAAGGCAGGAACGGGGTACTGATTGAGAATGATCAGCCATGATCACATTGAATGGCGGTGCTGGCTCGAAGGGCCGAATGGCCTCCTCCTGCACCTATTGTCTATTGTCAATGTTCATACCGCTGGGCTGTAAGCTTACTGATGGGTTCAAAGCGAACACATATCTAACATTTCTCTCACAACTAGTTCATGAGCCCCAGTTTGTTTCTGCCTAATTCAGGAAGATTCTGAAAGGTAGCATGTTGGGTAACAAGATGTTTTGTTAAACAAAGTTTCCATGCTGTATGACTCTATGACTAAGTAACTCGCACACACACGAATGCACCCACTCACTCACCCACCCACCCTCCCACCCACCCTCTCTCCCACCCACCCTCTCTCCCACCCTCTCTCTCCCACCCTCTCTCTCCCACCCTCTCTCTCTCCCACCCTCTCTCTCCCACCCTCTCTCTCCCACCCTCTCTCTCCCACCCTCTCTCTCCCACCCTCTCTCTCCCACCCTCTCTCTCCCACCCTCTCTCTCCCACTTTCTCTCTCCCACCCTCTCTCTCCCACCCTCCCACCCTCTCTCTCCCACCCTCCCACCCTCTCTCTCCCACCCTCTCTCTCCCACCCTCTCTCTCCCACCCTCTCTCTCCCACCCTCTCTCTCCCACCCACTCTCTCCCACCCACTCTCTCTCCCACCCACTCTCTCTCCCACCCACTCTCTCTCCCACCCACTCTCTCTCCCACCCTCTCTCTCCCACCCTCTCTCTCCCACCCTCTCTCTCCCACCCTCTCTCTCCCACCCTCTCTCTCCCACTCCCTCTCTCTCCCACTCCCTCTCTCTACCACTCCCTCTCTCTCCCACTCCCCCTCCCACTCCCTCTCCCACCCTCTCTCCCTCCCTCCCACTCTCCCTCCCTCCCTCCCTCCCTCTCTCTCCCACTCTCCACCACTGCTGTATGATTCCATAAATCAGGCACAGAGTGTATAAGATGCACAGAGTCTTTTACCCAGAGTTGGGGAAAACACACACAGATATCTAGCGTGGTCAATTTTCTGTGGCTACAAAGCTGTCTTTGAGTGCAGCCCCCTTTAATACTGGCATATATGCATGCGTTCTTACAGGAGGCCTGGCGACAGTTCTGACTCCTTAATCAGGCCCTTTAGCTGCCGTACGACTTTTTAATATCAAGCAGAACACTTGGGAATCCTTATCTTTCCCTGTTTGCTAAACATTGACAAATGATTTTGTGTGCACTTTGCACAGTCGTCTTGTCAGTGGATAAGTGTACCAGCTGCTCTGGTACTGAGGCCAAGAAACTCGCTGCCTGTGGTGAGACTGAGCAGAGTTAGGCCAGGCCAGGAACAGGAACGTGACAACAGACCCAGAGGACATACAGTAACATAGAAACATAGAAAATAGGTGCAGGAGTAGGCCATTCGGCCCTTCGAGCCAGCACCGCCATTCAATATGATCATGGCTGATCATCCAACTCAGTATCCTGTACCTGCCTTCTCTCCATACCCCCTGATCCCTTTAGCAAAAAGGGCCACATCTAACTCTCTCTTAAATATAGCGTTCAAGGTGAAGGGGAAAAGATTTAATAGGAATCCGAGGGGTAACTTGTTGGAACTGTGGAATTCTCTGCCTCAGAAGGCAGTGGAGGCCAATTCTCTGAATGCATTCAAGAGAGAGCTAGATAGAGCTCTTAAGGATAGCGGAGTCAGGGGGTATGGGGAGAAGGCAGGAACGGGGTACTGATTGAGAATGATCAGCCATGATCACATTGAATGGCGGTGCTGGCTCAATGGGCCGAATGGCCTCCTCCTGCACCTATTGTCTATTGTTCACACAGAGGGTGGTGTGGGTGTGTGGAACAAGCTGCCCAAGGAGGTAGTTGAGGCTGGGACTATCCCATCGTTTAAGAAACAGTTAGACAGGTACATGGATAGGACAGGTTAGGAGGGATATGGACCAAGCGCGGGCAGGTGGGACTAGTGTAGCTGGGACATGTTGGCCGGTGTGGGCAAGTTGGGCCGAAGGGCCTGTTTCCACACTGTATCAGTCTATGACTCAGCGAGTGGAAAATCTCAAATCTCCAGTCCTAATCCAGGTTGCGATCAATGGACTAATCTAGAGAAGATTTACAAGGATGTTGACTCGAGGGTGTGATCTGTAGGTAGGCAAGGACTCTATTCCTTGGAGCGCAGGAGGATGAGGGGTGGGTAATCTTATAGAGATGTACAAAATCATGAGAGGACTAGATCAGGTAGATGCATAGAGTCTCTTGCCCAGAGTAAGGGAATCGAGGACCAGAGGTTTAAAGTGAGGGGGGAAAAGATTTAATAGGAACCTGAGGGGTAACTTTTTCACACAAAGATGTAGTTGAGGCTGGTACTATCACAACGTTTAAGAAACATTTAGACAGGTACATGGATAGGACAGGTTTGGAGGGATATGGGCCAAAAGCAGGCAGGTGGAACTAGTGTAGATGGTGTAGATGGTGTAACATAGAAACATAGAAAACAGGTGCAGGAGTAGGCCATTCGGCCCTTCGAGCCTGCACCGCCATTCAATATGATCATGGCTGATCATCCAGCTCAGTAACCTGTACCTGCCTTCTCTCCATACCCCCTGATCCCTTTAGCCACAAGGGCCACAGAATATAGCCAATGAACTGACCTCAACTACCCTCTGTGGCTGAGAATTCCACAGATTCACCACTCTGTGTGAAAAAACACTTTCTCATCTCGGTCCTAAAAAACTTCCCCCTTATCCTTAAACTGTGACCCCTTGTTCTGGACTTCCCCAACATCGGGAACAATCTTCCTGCATCCAGCTTGTCCAACCCCTTAAGAATTTTGTAAGTTTCTATAAGATCCCCCCTCAATCTAAAGGGTGAAATGAGTCATAGAGTCTTACAGCATGGAAACAGGCCCTTCAGCCAACTTGCCCACGCCGACCAACATGCTCTATCTACACGAGTCATAGATGGTGTAGATGTCAGTGTAGATGCCAGTGTAGATGTCAGTGTAGATGTCAGTGTGGGCAGGTTCGGCTGAGGGACCTGTTCCTACACTGTATCACTCAATGGCAGGACTTTCATATGAAGAAAGACTGGATAGACTCGACTTGTACTCGCTGGAATTTAGAAGACTGAGGGGGGATCTTATAGAAACATATAAAATTCTTAAGGGGTTGGAGAGGCTAGATGCGGGAAGATTGTTCCCAATGTTGGGGAAGTCCAGAACAAGGGGTCACAGCTTAAGGATAAGGGGGAAGTCTTTTAGGACCGAGATGAGAAAACATTTCTTCACACAGAGAGTGGCGAATCTGTGGAATTCTCTGCCACAGAAGGTAGTTGAGGCCAGTTCATTGGCTATATTTAAGAGGGAGTTAGATGTGGCCCTTGTGGCTAAAGGGTTCAGGGAGTATGGAGAGAAGGCAGGTACGGGATACTGAGTTGGATGATCAGCCATGATCATATTGAATGGCAGTGCAGGCTCGAAGGGCCGAATGGCCTACTCCTGCACCTATTTTCTATGTTTCTATGACTAGTGTAGATAGAGCATGTTGGTCGGCGTGGGCAAGTTGGCTGAAGGGCCTGTTTCCATGCTGTAAGACTCTGACTCATTTCACCCGTTAGATTTTAGAGACACAGCGTGGAAACAGGCCCTTTGGTCCACCAGGTCTGTGCCGACCAGCGATCACCCCGTACACTAACACTATCCCACACACTGGAGATAATTTACAATTTTACCGAAGCTACCCTACAAACCTGTATGTGTTTGGAGTGTGGGAGGAAACTGAAGCACCTGGAGAAAACCACCCGGAGAAGCCACAGGGAGAAGAGAGGGAAAGAAGCCGTTCTCGAGTCTGGTGGTGTGTGCTAACAAGCTTCTGTACCTTCTGCCTGCCAGTGTGCCAGTGTGCAGGGAGAGGAAGGAATGACTAGGGTGGGACAAGTCTTAGTGTACGTTGTAGGAAAAAAAACTGCAGATGCTGGTTTATACCGAAGGTAGACACAAAATGCTGGAGTAACTCAGCGGGACAGGCAGCATCTCTGGAGAGAAGGAATGGGTGAAGTTTCGGGTCGAGACCCTTCAGTCAGTAGAAGGGTCTCGACCCGAAACTTCATCCATTCCTTCTCCAGAGATGCTGCCTGTTCCGCTGAGTTTCTCCAGTGTCCACTCAGAAGGCAGTGGAGGCCAATTCTCTGAATACATTCAAGAGAGAGCTAGATAGAGCTCTTAAGGATAGCGGAGTCAGGGGGTATGAGGAGAAGGCAGGAACGGAGTACTGATTGAGAATGATCAGCCATGATCACATTGAATGGCGGTGCTGGCTCGAAGGGCCGAATGGCCTCCTCCTGCACCTATTGTCTATTGTCTATTGTCTACCTTAGTGTATGTTGTGTTATGTTGCCTATCTTTGATAATGTTGGCTGCTTTTCGAGACAGCGTGAAGTGCAGATGGAGTCAATGGTGGGGAGTCTAGGATGTGTGTAGAGAGGAACTGCAGATGCTGGTTTTAAACCAAAGACAGACACAAAATGTTGGAGTAACTCAGCGGGACAGGCAGCATCTCTGGAGCGAAGGAATGGGTGACGTTTCGAGTCGAGACCCTTTCTTGAGACTGATCTGGTCTGTGCGATGGACTGGGCTACATCTGCAACTCTGCAATTTCTTGCGGTCTTGGGCAGAGCTGTTTCCCAAACCAAGCTGTGATGAAACCCGACAGTGTGCTGTTCCTGGTGCCTCTGTAGAAGTTTGTAATAGTCACTGGAGACGAGCTGAATTTCCTGGTTCTGAACAGATCTCTCAGGAGGGCAACGCTGCCTTCAGCTGGGGACTGCCTGTGTAGTTTCTCTAATAGACCAGTCAACCATCAACAGATGCCATCCCGGCTGGTAATCTGTGGTAACCTTCAGAATGCCCAGAAACTGCCAGCAATCTGTGGAATTGCACCCCAGCTGGAGTCTCCCTCTTCCAGGGGAGCAAAGGGAACTGCTTTCCCTCAACTTGGATCGTGCTATGAATTGGCCTCGGCTGTGGCTCGGCGGGTAGTTCTGCTGCTTCCCGGCCAACAGACTGTGGGTGCGCGTCGCTGACGGTGCTCTGAGGCAGGTGCAGAAAGACAAGGAAATAGATGACTAAACGAAGGTAGACACAAAATGCCGGAGTAACTCAACGGGACGGGCAGCATCTCTGGAGTAGAAGGAATGGGTGACGTTTCGGGTCGACACCCTTCCCCAGACTTCAGCTCAATCTGAAGAAGGGTCTCGACCCGAAACCTCACCCATTCCTTCTCTCCAGAGATGCTGCCTGTCCCGCTGAGTTACTCCAGCATTTTGCGATACCTTCGATTTGTACCAGCATCTGCAGTTATTTTCCTACAGAATTGGAATTAATCCCTCAGTGCCTCCCCTTGTTATTTAAAGAGATGATGGAAATCGGGAACAGGAGTTTGGAGGCAGCAGGGTTTGAGATTTATGAAATTGTATGGAGGGCGGCACGGTGGCGCAGCGGTAAAGTTGCCGCCTCACAGCGCCAGAGACCAGGGTTCAATCCTGACTACGGGCGCTGTCTGTACGGAGTTTGCACGTTCTCCCCGTGACCTGCGTGGGTTTTCTCCGGGTGCTCCGGTTTCCTCCCACACTCCAAGGACATATAGGTTTTGTAGGCTAATTGGCTTCGGTAAAAAATTGTGAATTGTCCCTAGTGTGTGTAGGGTAGTGTTAACATGTGGGGATCGCTGGTCAGCACGGTCCCAGTGGGGGCGATGGGCCCGCTCCCGCGCTGTACCTCCAGACTAAACTAAATGCGGAGGCCATTCTGCCCGTCTGTTCCACTCGGCTCACTTCCCAACCCCAGTATTTCTGTTCAAAGTTCCGTCAACTGAATCTGCTTCCATCAGCACCCACGTCCACCCCCTCCTTGCACTGGAAGCGACTAATTCTTGATCAAAATAACTCTGTGTAAAGAAGAAGCCTCCTTGTTGCCATCTGTGATTGTTTTTGCTGCCAATTATTTGAAGATGATATCTACTGAGTAACACCAGCAACAAACTATTATCTCTAATTATTTGTAGAGTCATGTATCACGGAGCCAGGCTCTTTGGTCCACTGTTTCTATGTCGAATATTTTAGTTTAGATTATTGTCATTTTGTACCCGGGTAAAAGCTTTTTCATTGTGTGCGATCCAGTCAGTGGAAAGACTATAAATGATTACAATCGAGCCGTCCATAATGTACAGAATAAAGGGAATAAAGCAATAGGTGATGTTTCGGGTTCAGATTCGACCTGAAACGTCACCCATCCCTTCTCTCCGGAGATGCTGCCTGTCCCACTGAGTTACTCCAGCATTTTGTGTCTATCTTCGGTGTAAATCAGCATCTGCAGTTCCTTTCTACACAGGGAATAACGTTTATCATATCATATCATATATCATATCATATATATACAGCCGGAAACAGGCCTTTTCGGCCCTCCAAGTCAGTGCCGCCCAGCGATCCCCGTACATTACCACTATCCTACACCCACTAGGGACAATTTTTTACATTTACCCAGCCAATTAACCTACATACCTGTACGTCTTTGGAATGTGGGAGGAAACCGAAGATCTCGGAGAAAACCCACGCAGGTCACGGGGAGAACGTACAAACTCCTTACAGTGCAGCACCCGTAGTCAGGACCGTTTAGTGCAAGGTAAAGTCTGATTAAAGATTTTAGATTTTTAGATTTTTTAGATTTTTAGACAATAGACAATAGGTGCAGGAGGAGGCCATTCGGCCCTTCGAGCCAGCACCGCCATTCAATGTGATCATGGCTGATCATTCTCAATCAGTACCCCGTTCCTGCCTTCTCCCCATACCCCCTGACTCCGCTATCCTTAAGAGCTCTATCCAGCTCTCTCTTGAATGTATTCAGAGAATTGGCCTCCACTGCCTTCTGAGGCAGAGAATTCCACAGATTCACAACTCTCTGACTGAAAAAGTTTTTCCTCATCTCTGTTCTAAATGGCCTACCCCTTATTCTTAAACTGTGGCCCCTGGTTCTGGACTCCCCCAACATTGGGAACATGTTTCCTGCCTCTAACGTGTCCAAACCCTTAATAATCTTATACGTTTCGATAAGATCCCCTCTCATCCTTCTAAATTCCAGTGTATACAAGCCTAGTCGCTCCAGTCTTTCAACATATGACAGTCCCGCCATTCCGGGAATTAACCTAGTAAACCTACGCTGCACGCCCTCTAAAAATAGATTTATATTTAGAGATACAGCGCGGAAACAGGCCCTTCGGCCCACCGAGCCCGTGCCGCCCAGCGATCCCCGCACACTAACACTATCCTACACACACTACGGACAATTTTAACATTTACCCAGTCAATTAACCTACATACCTGTACGTCTTTGGAGTGTGGGAGGAAACCGAAGATCTCGGAGAAAACCCACGCAGGTCACGGGGAGAACGTACAAACTCCGTACAGACGGCGCCCGTTGTCAGGATCGAACCTGAGTCTCCAGCGCTGCATTCACTGTAAGGCAGCAACTCTACCGCTGCGCCACCGTGCCGCACGTTTAGTAGTAGAATTAAGCCATTCGGCCCATCAAGTCTACTTCACCATTCAATCATGGCTGATGTATCTCTCTCGAGTCTGCCTTAGTCTACCCCTTGTCTGAAGGGGAAGGAGTTGTACAGTTTGTGAGGACAATGAGCACACAATGAAACTTGTTTTAACATCAGCACAATAGAGATTCAGACAAGTGTTTCGAGAGTCACTGGGAATGCACATTGTAATTCCACGCAATGCCTTGGAGCCCGAAGCTGAGAGTCACAAAAGGAAGAAAAGACATCATCTTCTACAATCAAAATAGATATTATAACATTCTCAGCCAGGTACAGATTGATACAGAAAGATTTGCATTTATATAGCAGCCTTTACAATATTCCAACGTTCTTGACAATCAAAAAATATTTCTGATATGTACTCACTTTTGTGAAGCTGGAAGCACAATAGACACTTCAGACAATGCAATGCGATTTTTCAATCAAGCTGAGAGCTGCCAGCCTGACCTGACAGAAAATGTCTCTGATCTACGTTTCAGAGCTTCCACCTTCGATGGTCCACCTCTTTCTCATAAGTTAATCAGTGATAGGAGCAAAATTAGGCCATTCGGCCCATCAAGTCTACTCCGCCATTCAATCATGGCTGATCTATCTCTCCCTCCTGAAGAAGAAAACTCAGTCTGAAGAAGGGTCTCGACCCAAAACATCACCCATTCCCTCTCTCCTAGATGCTGCCTGACCTGCTGAGTTACTCCAGCATTTTGTGATATCTTCGACAGCATTGAAACATAGAAAATAGGTGCAGGAGTAGGCCATTCGGCCCTTCGAGCCTGCACCACCATTCAATATGATCATGGCTGATCATCCAACTCAGTAACCTGTACCTGCCTTCTCTCCATGCCACCCTGATCCCTTTAGCCACAAGGGCCACATCTAACTCCCTCTTAAATATAGCCAATGAACTGGCCTCAACTACCTTCTGTGGCGGAGAATGCCACAGACTCACCACTCTCTGTGTGAAGAAATGTTTTCTCATCTCGGTCCTAAAAGACTTCCCCCTTATCCTTATGCATCTGCAGTTATTTTCCTATATCTCTCCCTCCTAACCCCATTCTCCTGCCTTCTCCCCATAACCCCTGACACCCGCACTAATCAAGAATCTATCTATCTCTGCCTTATAAATATCCACTGACTTGGCCTCCACAGCCTTCTGTGGCAATGAATTCCACAGATTCACCACCCTCTGACTAAAGAAATTCCTCCTCATCTCCTTCTTAAAGGAACATACTTTAATTCTGAAACTATGACCTCTAGTCTTACACTCTTCCCACTAGTGGAAGCATCCTCTCCACATCCACTCTATCCTGCCCTTTCACTAGTCGGTAAGTTATTTTGTGAGACTCTGCTCTCACTCTGCCCTCCTCCCATTAACTCAATCACCAGATCATCTTGTTTAGAGTCAAGAGTGTTTCATCGTCATATGTCTTAGATAGAACAATGAAATTCTAACTTGCAGCAGCTCAACAGAATTTTTAAGGGGGTTGATTCCTGTGGTCACCCTTAGCTTTACCTTATCAGAGACAGCATGCTGGCGCAGCGGTAGAGTTGCTGCCTTACAGCGCCAGAGACCCGGGTTCGACCCTGACTACAGGAGCTGTCTGAATGGATTTTGTATGTTCTCCATGTGACCGCATGGATTCCCCCCCCCCCCGGTTTCCTCCCACCCTCCAAAGACGTGCAGGTTTGCGGTCTCATTGGCCTCTGTAAATGTGTAGTATGGAACTAGTGTAGGGGTCATCATTGGTGGGTGGGCCGAAGGGCCTGTTTTTCCTATGCTGTATCTCTAAACTGAACTAATTTGCTTGGTCAGAGAGTGGTGAATCTGAGGAATTCTCTGCCACAGAAGGTAGTTGAGGCCAGTTCATTGGCTATATTTAAGAGGGAGTTAGATGTGGCCCTTGTGGCTAAAGGGATCAGGGGGTATGGAGAGAAGGCAGGTACGGGATACTGAGTTGGATGATCAGCCATGATCATATTGAATGGCGGTGCAGGCTCGAAGGGCCGAATGGCGTACTCCTGCACCTATTTTCTATGTTTCTATGTTTCTATGTCCACCAAGGCGTGCTGGATCTCCTGTTTGCCAAACCCTTTAACTCCCCTTCCCACTCCCATTCCCATCCCGACCTTCGTGTGCTAAGCCTCTTCCATTGCCAGAGTGGATCACATGAGGAACAATACCTTGGTAATCCTTATGGGCGCCTCGCAACCTAACGGTACGACACGATAGAACTTTATTCATCTCCGGACAGAAATTGGCCTGCCAACATTCACAACACACAACAAGGTACACGAAAACTTGAACTTAAAATTAAATTAAAAGGGGAAAAAGTGAAAAGTGGCGGCTGTATGCACAGTGCCTTCATCGCAACAAACAAACAAACAAACTGGAATGTATACACTGGAATTTAGAAGGATGAGAGGGGATCTTATCGAAACGTATAAGATTATTAAGGGGTTGGACACGTTAGAGGCAGGAAACATGTTCCCAATGTTGGGGGAGTCCAGAACGAGGGGCCACAGTTTAAGAATAAGGGGTAGGCCATTTAGAACTGAGATGAGGAAAAACTTTTTCAGTCAGAAAGTTGTGAATCTGTGGAATTTTCTGCCTCAGAGGGCAGTGGAGGCCAATTCTCTGAATACATTCAAGAGAGAGCTAGATAGAGCTCTTAAGGATAGCGGAGTCAGGGGGTATGGGGAGAAGGCAGGAACGGGGTACTGATTGAGAATGATCAGCCATGATCACATTGAATGGCGGTGCTGGCTCGAAGGACCGAATGGCCTCCTCCTGCACCTATTGTCTATTAAATGAACGCAGGCATATCCCCAGGGAAGACGATTCTAAAACTAGAGTGCCCCCCCCTCATTCCCCCTCCCCACCAGGCCCCCCTTTGTTCTCCCACCGTCCCTCACAGCATTCCCCCCAATGCCGGCTCCCCATTGTCCTCCCCTCCCCCCACCCCACCCCCCCTCACGCCCATCGACCACTGATCGCACCATCATCGGCCGCCACGCCGTCCTCTCCGCTAACGTTGCCTGGGCCTCTCCTGAGGCCTCCGTGGTGCTGACACGACCTCCAGCCATGGGCTCCGGTAGCCACTCAGCCAACTTGGGCTCATTGTGAACATTGATTCTTTTCCATTCCAGTTCAGCCATGAACACGGTGAATGGCGGTGCTGGCTCGAGGGGCCGAGTGTCTTGTTTTCTCCAATTTTAGGGAACACCAAACACTCCATTATTTTTCTCCTTCTCACAGGGAAAGGGGGGGGGGGGGGAGGGAGGGAAGGGATGGAGAAAAGGGGGGCAAATTCAGGTCAGGCTGGAGTGGGATGTGAAGCACTAACCTTCAGAGCTAAAGGCAAGGATGCTGCCAACCACCATAGCCGACAATCTGAAGTCTGAAGAAGGGTCTCGACCCGAAACGTCACCCATTCCCTCTCTCCAGAGATGCTGCCTGACCTGCTGAGTTACTCCAGCATTTTGTGATACCTTCGATTTGTACCAGCATCTGCCGTTATTTTCCTACTCCACAGCCCACATGAATAAAATGATGGGAGGCAGAGGGAGGTAGAAACTAGAATAGAACAATTGGAAAATGCCCAATAAGTCAATTATCCTCCTCGTGTATAATTTTGGCTCTGTTTAATGCCTGTGACCTCTGATTGAACTTCCGAGAAGATTATTCCAATGATAGAACTCAATTGTTCAATACAGCGCATTTTCACTCAACTGGTTACATCTCCAGCCATCCAAGAATTAATTCAGTCCAAGGACCGCCGTTACGAATGCTCACGTGAAATGCCACGCAGATGTCCCGCAAAATGTCTGCATGGTCTTTCCTGGCGGACTTAACTCTTTCACCACTGCCAGTATGTGCCCTATGTAAACCGAACCATTAGGTTTATCACGCAAGGGTTTAACACACATCAATAAAAGACACAAAGTGCTGGAGTAACTCACAGGTCAGGCAGCATCTCTGGAGAACATGGGTAGGCGACGTTTTGGGTCATGAGGAATAGGAGTATAGGCCATTCGGCCCATCAAGTCTACTCCACCATTCAATCATGGCTGATCTATCTTTCCCTCCTAATCCCATTCCCCTACCTTCTCCCCATAACCCCTGACACCCGCACTAATCAAGAATCTGTCAATCTCTGCCTTAAAAATATTCACTGCCTTGGCCTCCACAGCCTTCTGTGGCAAAGAATTCCACAGATTCGATCTTTGTAGGTCTTTGTAGGTCTTTGTCCTGCTACCACCTCTTTTCCAGCTTTCTCCCCGCTACTCTAAGTCTAACAAGGGGAGGATCTACATGGAGACAGAGTCTCGTGCCCAGAGTTGGGGAATCGGGAACCAGAGGACATAGGTTTAAGGTGAGGGGGGGGGGAAAGATTTAATACGAATCTGATGGTGTGATCTGTAGGCAGGCAAGGACTCTATTCCTTGGAGAGCAGGCAGATGAGGGGTGGGTGATCTTATAGAGGTGTACAAAATCATGAGAGGAATAGCTTGGGTAGATGCACAGAGTCTCTTGCCCTGAGGGGAATCGAAGACCAGAGTCCAGAGGTTTAAGGTGAGGGAGGAAACATTTAATATGCACCTGAGGTGTAACTTTTTCACACAAGGAACGAGCTGCCGTAGGAGGTAGTTGAGGCAGGGACAATCACAAAGTTTATGAAACATTTAGACAGGTACATGGATAAGACAGGTTTAGAGGGATATATGGGCCAAACGCGAGCAGGAGGGGTAAGAGTCGATGGGACATGTTGGTCAGCAGGGGCAAGTTGGCCGAATGACCTGCTTCCACACTGTATGATTAGTTTAGAGATACAGCGCGGAAACAGGCCCTTCGGCCCACCGAGCCCGCACTGACTAATGTGAGGTTATCCACTTTGGTGGCAAAAACAGGAAAGCAGAGTATTACCTGAATGGTGGCCAATTAGGAAAAGGGGAGATGCAACGTGACCTGGCTGTCATGGTGCATCAGTCATTGAAAGCAAGCGTGCAGGTGCAGCAGGCAGTGAAGAAAGCGAATGGTATGTTAGCATTCATAGCAAGATGATTTGAGTATAGGAGCAGGGAGGTTCTGCTGCAGTTGTACAGGGCCTTGGTGAGACCGCACCTGGAGTATTGTGTACAGTTTTGGTCTCCTAATCTGAGGAAAGACATTCTAGCCTTAGAGGGAGTACAGAGAAGGTTCACCAGATTGATCCCTGGGATGGCGGGACTTTCATATGAAGAAAGACTGGATAGACTAGGCTTGTACTCGCTGGAATTTAGAAGACTGAGGGGGGATCTTAAAGAAACATATAAAATTCTTAAGGGGTTGGAGAGGCTAGATGCGGGAAGATTGTTCCCGATGTTGGGGAAATCCAGAACTAGGGGTCACAGCTTAAGGATAAGGGGGAAGTCTTTTAGGACCGAGATGAGAAAACATTTCTTCACACAGAGAGTGGTGAGTCTGTGGAATTCTCTGCCACAGAAGGTAGTTGAGGCCAGTTCATTGGCTATATTTAAGAGGGAGTTAGATGTGGCCCCTGTGGCTAAAGGGATCAGGGGGTATGGAGAGAAGGCAGGTACGGGATACTGAGTTGGATGATCAGCCATGATCATATTAAATGGCGGTGCAGGCTCGAAGGGCCGAATGGCCTACTCCTGCACCTATTTTCTATGTTTCTATGTTTCTATGTTTCTATGTTTCTATGTTTCTATGTTTCTATGTTTCTATGTTTCTATGTTTCTATGACTAGCGATTCCCGCACATTAACATTGTGCTTTCATTTTACATTATACCAAGGCGATTAACCTACAAACCTGCACCTCTTTGGAGTGCGGGAGGAAACCAGAGCACCCGGAGAAAACCCACGCGGGTCACGGGGAGAACGTACAAACTCCGTACAGACAGCACCTGTGGCCAGGATCGAACCCGGGCCTCTGGCGCTGTGAGGCAGCAACTCTACCGCTGCGCCACCGTGCCATCCTTCAATGGCTCTATCTGCAGTTCCTTGTAAGTCAGTGTTGGCTCCAACCCCTGCCTATCGTTCCAAACAGAGGAAGTTTGTTGATTGACTTGTCCTGGTTCAGGCACTGTCGAATCAAAGCTTCCTGCTCTTAATATTCACCAAGTTATTTGGTGTGCTTTGACTTGGCAATGCAACAAGGAGCAGATGTTTTAATAAGGGCCTTGTTATTAGAATTGCTTTATGTTTATTCATGAAATTCTCCTTGCCAGATTCAAAGCATTGCCCAAACAGTCCATGTGGGTAGAATTATCATCAAATGATAGAGGTGCAGGAGGCTGTTCTACCCATCATGCATCTGCTATCTCTCCAAAGATGCTTTCCATTTGACCACATGTTCATTGCCCCAGGTCCGACAACCATCTCCTTTGCAAGTGTGCCTTCAATGCTATTTGGAAATGTACTCTTAAACCCTTTTACGCTGAGCGTAGCCTTCCAGAAAGTACAGATCGCTCCCTGCAAGAACTTCACAACTTCTTTTTGGTAATTGTTTGCTTGAGTTTAGTTTAGTTTAATTTTCAAGAAACAGCATGGAAACAGCTCCGGCCCACCAAGTGATCACACACGCACACGCACACCACACGCACACGCACACGCACACGCGCACACACACACACACACACACACACACACACACACACACACACACACACACACACACACACACACACATATATTTGAGTTCAGTTTATTGTCACGTGTACTGGGGCATCTTTGTCGGCAGGGCTTGTTTTTGTGCTGCATGACTCCGTGACTCTGTAACTCAACTCAAACTTGGAAATGCAGGGAGAACATTTACCGATCAGCCAAAACATTATGACCGCTGACGGGCGAAGTGAATAACATTGGTTATCTTGTTACAATGGCACCTGTCAAGGGGTGGGATATATCAGGCAGCAAGTGAACAGTCAGTTCTTGATGTGTTGGATGCAGGAGAAATGGGCAGGAGTAAAGACCTGAGCGACTTTGGGCCAAATTATTATGGCCAGACGACAGGGTCAGAGCATCTCTGAAACAACCTCGGTTGTCATGAAATGCTTGGAGAGGCTAGTCAAGAAGCACATCTGCGCCCTCCTTCCTCGCAACATGGACCCACTACAGTTCGCATACCGTCCGAACAGGTCCACGGATGATGCGGTCTCCCAGGTTCTACACACCGCTCTCTCTCATCTGGACAGCCAGGGGGGCTATGTGAGGATGCTGTTCATTGACTTTAGTTCAGCATTCAACACAATAGTCCCCAGCAGACTGGTTGAGAAGCTGCTGGAACTGGGGCTTAGCACCCCTCTGTGTGCCTGGGTCCTGGACTTTCTCACTGCCAGGCCCCAAGTGGTCAGGATGGGGGAACACATATCTAGCTCCCTCACCCTGAACATAGGATCCCCCCAGGGCTGCGTCCTTAGCCCCCTACTGTACTCCCTGTACACACATGACTGTGGGGCCAGGTTCAGCTCAAACTCCATCATCAAGTTTGCTGATGACACTGTGGTGGTGGGCCGGATCTCCAACAATGATGAGAAGGCCTACCGGAAGGTGGTCGCTGATCTGGCACTCTGGTGTCAGGACAACAGCCTCCTCTTGAATGTCACTAAAACGAAGGAGCTGATTGTGGACTTCAGAAGGGTTCAACATCCAAGGACGTACACGCCACTGGAGATAAATGGGTCTACTGTGGATAGGGTGAGCAGTTTTAAATACTTGGGAGTCCACATCACAGAGGATCTGACATGGACAACGCACATTGCCACATTGGTGGGTAAGGCTAAGCAGCGCCTTTACCACCTTAGACAGCTGAGGAAATTCAGAGTGTCTCTGAGGATCCTTCATTGCTTCTACTCTGGGGCTGTAGAGAGCATCTTGTCCGGCAACATTACAGTCTGGTTTGGGAACAGCTCTGCCCAGGACAGGATGGCCCTGCAGAGAGTAGTGCGTTCGGCAGAACGCACCATGGGAACTACACTCGCCCCCCTGCAGGACCTATACATCAGGAGGTGCAGATCCAGAGCAAGCAAGATCATGAGGGACCCCTGCCACCCCAGCAACGGACTGTTCCAGATGCTACGATCAGGCAAACGCCTCCGCTGTCACGCTGTGAAAACGGAGAGGATGAGACGGAGCTTCTTCCCACAGGCCATCAGGACTGTCAACTTTTATAACCCCAGAGACTAATTTTTTGTCGACACTAATAGTAACTTATTAACTTTATTTATATGCTGTAACTGTAATTCTTTTTGTGCACAACCCGCAGGCATTGCCACTTTCATTTCACTGCACATCGTGTATGTGTATGTGACAAATAAATTTGACTTGAGGCTTGTGGGGAGCTGCTAAAGGATCTGCTGCTAAAGTTTTGGTGCCAGATACCACAGGACACTTTCAGGGGTCTTGTCGAGTCCAAGCCTCGGCGGGTCGGCACTGTTTTGGCGGCACATGGATGACCAACAGCACGTTAGGCAGGTGGCCATAATGTTTTGGCTCATCAGTGTATAAGGGACTGATGGTTTTGGATCAATGCATGGTTGGTGGTTCGTATGGAGGAGAAGTTTGGTGAGGAGAAGGTTGTACAAAATCATGAGAGGAATAGATCGGGTAGAAGCACAGTCTCTTGTCCCATGTAGAGCAATCGGAAACCAGAGGGCAGAGGTTTAAGGTGAGAGAGAGGAAATATTTATTCGGAAGATGAAGGGTAACCTTTTTCACACAAAGCGTGGTGGGTGTATGGAACAAGCTGCCGGAGGAGGTAGTTGAGGCAGGGACTATTACACCATTTAAGAAACATTTAGACAGGTACATGGATAGGACAGGTTTGGAGAGATATGGGCCATTTGCAGGCAGGTGGGACTAGTGTAGATGGGGCATGTTGGCCGGTATGGGCAAGTTGGGCCAAAGGGCCTGTTTCCAAGCTATATCACTAAACTAAACTCTAAACTAAACGAGACTCCTTAACTCTATGAATCGAGAGAGGCCGTAAATCTTGTTTCTCTGCTCTACGATTCTACGAACACATTTCGTTTGTGTCTGAGTAACATTAACTTGGCACAGACAGGTTAGACCGATCTCCCAACTCTCCGCTTTCTGTCCTTTTGCCAAGTGGTCACTGCCTGTTTCATCTTGCCGGACTTTAATTTTGCTGAGGTTAATTGCACAGTGATTTCCAAGCTCATTTTCAAAATTCATTTGTTGGCCATCTGCTCCTGGTCTCGCAAAGAAAGAGCCACTTTCTAAAAACGCAGCAGCCCTTCAGGTGACAGTGGTGGCCCGGTGGTGTAGGGGAGGAAGTTCTTGCTATTGAGGGTGTGCAGTTTAGGTTCACTAGGTTAATTCCCGGAATGGCGGGACTGTCATATGTTGAAAGTCGGGAGTGACTAGGCTTGTATACACTGGAATTTAGAAGGATGAGAGGAGATCTTATCGAAACGTATAAGATTATTAAGGGGTTGGACACGTTAGAGGCAGGAAACATGTTCCCAATGTTGGGGGAGTCCAGAACAAGGGGCCACAGTTTAAGAATAAGGGGTAGGCCATTTAGAACTGAGATGAGGAAAAACTTTTTCAGTCAGAGAGTTTTGAATCTGTGGAATTCTCTGCCTCAGAAGGCAGTGGAGGCCAATTCTCTGAATGCATTCAAGAGAGAGTTGGATAGAGCTCTTAAGGATAGCGGAGTCAGGGGGTATGGGGAGAAGGCAGGAACGGGGTACTGATTGAGAATGATCAGCCATGATCACATTGAATGGCGGTGCTGGCTCGAAGGGCCGAATGGCCTCCTCCTGCACCTATTGTCTATTGTCTATTGAAGTTCCACGGTTGAGACCCAGTGACGATGGAGATGCAGCAATGTGTTCCCAACTCCCGATGGATGGCGTGTGACTCCAGTCCAGGCAGCGAGCGGTCAATGGGCACACCAAAGTCGACTGCCGGCCCCTGTTCTGGTCCTACATCTGTGCCCACTTGCCCTTGGTGAGGGAGCATGCTGTGCCCAAGGGGACTCTGGAGTGCCTTCTGTGATGGCTGGTCGCCGCGGGTGTATTGTAGATGAAGTTGACAAAAAATTTAATCTGATAACTGCTTGTTTGATTGTAAACTGCCAATGGCAGTCAAATTTGCAGATGATGCAAAGCTGGGTGGCAGTGTGAACTGTGAGGAAGATGCTATGAGGTTGCAGGGTGACTTGGACAGGTTGTGTGAGTGGGCGGATGCATGGCAGATGCAGTTTAATGTGGATAAGTGTGAGGTTATCCACTTTGGTGGTAAGAATAGGAAGGCAGAGTATTATCTGAATGGTGTCAAGTTAGGAACAGGGGACGTACAACGAGATCTGGGTGTCCTAGTGAATCAGTCACTGAAAGGAAGCATGCAGGTACAGCAGGCAGTGAAGAAAGCCAATGGGATGTTGGCCTTCATAACAAGAGGAGTTGAGTATAGGAGCAAAGAGGTCCTTCTGCAGGAACGGGGTACTGATTGAGAATTATCAGCCATGATCACATTAAATGGCGGTGCTGGCTCAAAGGGCCGAATGGCCTCCTCCTGCACCTATTGTCTATTGTCTATTGTCCCGCCCCCCCTGACATCAGTCTGAAGAAGGGTCTCGATCCGAAACGTCACCCATTCTTTCTCTCCAGAGATGCTGCCTGACCCGTTGAGTTACTCCAGCATTTTGTGTCTACCTTCGATTTAAACCAGCAACTGCAGTTTCTTTTCCTCCTGTATTTGTGTTTGTTTGAACAAAGGTTTTTTCTATTATAAAAAAAAGATGGTGTGTGACTTGGAATCACAAGGAGAGCTGTTTCCAAGTTGTCTTCCAACACTGAGGGCTATTTTCGTTACAGCCACAGAAGCAGATTGACAGTCACACATTACAATTGCTCCAAAATCGATCATGGCCCCCATAACCTCTGACACCCATAACGAATCAAAAATCTATCTATCTCTGCCTTAAATATATCCACTTTCCAGGCCTCCACGGCCTTGTGTGGCAAAGAATTCCACAGATTCACCACCCTCTGACAGAAGAAATTCCTCCTCATCTCCTCCCTAAAAGATGGGGATGTTGGACGGCATGGTCGAGATGGGCCGAAGAGCCTGTCTCCACGCTTTATGACATAGACAATAGGTGCAGGAGGAGGCCATTCAGCCCTTCGAGCCTGTACGCACCGCCATCCATTGTGATCATGGCTGATCATCCACAATCAGTAACCCGTGCCTGCCTTCTCCCCATATCCCTTGATTCCACTAGCCCCTAGAGCTCTATCTAACTCTCTCTTAAATCCATCCAGTGAATTGGCCTCCACTGCCCTCTGTGGCAGAGAATTCCACAAATTCACAACTCTGGGTGAAAAGGTTTCTTCTCACCCCAGTTTTAAATGGCCTCCCCTTTTATCCTTAGACTGTGTGTGGCCCCTGGTTCTGGACTCCCCCCAACGTTGGGAGCATTTTTCCTGCCTGACTCCGTGACTTTGTGGAAAGAGTGAGACTAAGTGGTGGCTATTGAGCGAGACACATACTTTCCCAATTACCCACGCCTGAGTGACTCCACAAATGTATCTCAGGGCGGTTGACAAGTATCACAGATCCATGCAGTAATCCTTGGTTCTTTGTCTGAACGGAGCCAAAAACCTATTCTTTAGAGAGCAAAGCAGAACTGCCTGCCCTTAATGGAACATTATTGCCTGCTGCTCATTTTGCAAGGCGTACCAGGCTTTCAGTTCCAGAGAGCTCATTTTTTCTTGGAGTACCTTCTAAGGACGCAGGGAACTGAGTGATCTCCGCAGAGCCATGAACTACAGCAGGGTAAATAAGAGGGTTTGAAATAGTTTTGAGTGTCAAAGCTAATGACGCAGGTAGTGGGATCTGTGAGCTCAGACTGAACATTACTCTGTCAAGAGTCCTCTGTTTGAGAGGAGGAAAATGCAAGGCAACACACTGCCGTTACTGACATAACTCAAAACCAGATAAAACAATGAATAAATCTGAAAACACAAACCCGCGTCTTTTACCTCAACCGCCAAGGATATTCGGCGGAAGAATTAATTGACAGATGGAGAGGATTTGAAGGGCGATGGGTTTTTTCTTCCCCCTCTTTGAAAGGGGAACAATGCACTTTGCCCCGTTGGTTATGGTGTCATTCTGCCACGTCAGTTCAGACTGAGTCTCTGTCAAGCCTTTAATTGTTTCCTCACTCAGTGTAAGAGTGATCAGATGGGTCTGTTCCTTGGCGTTTAAAGTGCGGAAGTTTGTTCGCGGGTGCGAAGCAGCAATTATCTCAGGCGGCTGCTAGTTTGCCACGTTGTGGAGAGACACAATGGAGAAGAATCGGCCGACCTCAGACCATTCAGTTCAGGTTCGTTTATTATCATTAAGTCAGAAGTCTTCTCCTTTCGTGTCCACCGTCCATGTTTCAAATGTTACATCGCTGCCTTCGTCCGTCCTGAAAAGGGCACAAGCTTCTGGCGACAGTCGGTGGGAGCCATCACTCGTTCAATAGACGATGGTCTGGTCTACCCCAACAGCTGCTGACGACATTCTACCGCTGCACCATAGAGAGCATCCTAACACATGGCATCCCTGTGTGGTACCTCAGCTGCACGGAGGCAGAGAGGAAAGCTCTTCAGCGGGTAGTCCATAGAGCTCAGAGGATTAAGGGGTTGGACATGTTAGAGGCAGGAAACATGTTCCAAATGTTGGGGGAGTCCAGAACATGGGGCCACAGTTTAAGAATAAGGGGTAGGCCATTTAGAACGTAGATGAGGAAAAACATTTTCAGTCAGAGAGTTGTGAATCTGTGGAATTCTCTGCCTCAGAGGGCAGTGGAGGCCAATTCTCTGAATACAGTCAAGAGAGAGCTAGATAGAGCTCTTAAGGATAGGGGAGTCAGGGGGTATGGGGAGAAGGCAGGAACGGGGTACTGATTGAGAATGATCAGCCATGATCACATTGAATGGCGGTGCTGGCTCGAAGGGCCGAATGGCCTACTCCTTCCTGCACCTATTGTCTATTGTCTATTGACCGTCGGAACACAGTTACCAGCCTTGGAGGGCATCTACAACACACGATGCCTCAGAAAAGCCACCAGTATCCACAAAGACTCTTCACACCCCTGCAACAGTCTGTTCGAACTCCTTCCATCGGGCAGACGATACAAGGCCTTCTACGCCCGCACCTCCAGACTCAGGAACAGCTTCATCCCCAGGGCCATAGCTGCTATGAACCTGTCCTGCTGAGCCGGATGGTCACATCGCACAGTGAACAGGCACAGATCTACTTGCACTTTATTCTGTTTTAAAACTGTTCCAATTTGTTTCATTGGGTTGTTTCAATTAATACTGACTAGCTAATTAAATTATTGCATCGTATGGGAGGCGCATTCCCAATCTCGTTGCACCCCTGTACAATGACAATAAGGATGTATTGTACTGTATTGGTGGTAGCAGAATTAGCTCAGGACACTTCCAGTTCCCAGGACAATTCTGCTATGGGGCCAGGTCATTAGTGATACGAGCAGAATTACCAGGCGTGTCGTTGTTGCCTCTTACCAACTCCCCACCCAAAGCAACATTACTTTATATTACTGGGTCAGTCAGTCGACCTGAAATGTCACCCATTCCCTCTCTCCAGAGATCCTGCCTGTCCCGCTGAGTTACTCCAGCATTTTGTGTCTATCTTCGATTTAAACCAGCATCTGCAGTTCTTTCCTACACACAACTTTATATTGGGCTGGCATTCATCAGTGATAGGAGCAGAATTAGGCCATTCAGTCCATCAAGTCTGGTCCGCCATTCAATCATGGCTGATCTATCTCTCCCAACTAACCCCGTTCTCCTGCCTTCTCCCCATAACCCCTGACACCCTTGCTAATTAAGAGGCACACTGTACTGAGGTACAGTGAAAAGCTATTGACTACATCTATACCTCACGCTGCCTCGGCAAGGCCAGCAGCATAATCAAGGACCAGTCTCACCCCGGCCACTCCCTCTTCTCCCCTCTCCCATCAGGCAAAAGGTACAGAAGTGTGAAAACGCACAGCTCCAGATTCAGGGACAGTTTCTTCCCGGCTGTCATCAGGCAACTGAACCATCCCACCACAACCAGAGAGCAGTGCTGAACTACTATCTACCTCATTGGTGACCCTCGGACTATCCTTGATCGGACTTTGCTGGCTTTACCTTGCACTAAACGTTATTCCCTTATCATGTATCTGTACACTGTGGACGGCTCGATTGTAATCATGTATTGTCTTTCCGCTGACTGGTCAGCACGCAACAAAAGCTTTTCACTGTACCTCGGTACACGTGACAATGAACTAAACTGGATTATTGTAGTGTGCTAACCAGTCAGTGGAAAGACAATACGTGGTTACAGTCCAGCGGTTTTGCAGTGATGACCAAGTTGGTTTTGTGCATGCGCTGGCTTTCCTCGTACATTGTCCTGGCGTGCCGCTGCCTCAGAGCTCCGGAATGCCCGCTTTAACCTTGGCCTCTGGTTGCTGTCTGTGTGGAGTTTGCACGTTCTTCCCCCCCCGAGACTGTGTGCGCTTCAGGCAACTACTCTGGCAACAACTCTGCCCAGGACCACAGGAAATTGCAAAGTGTTCTGAGCGTAGCCACCGCTGCTGCTGACTGTGTGGAGTTTGCACGTTATCCCTGTGACCTCTGACGGTCACTCATCAATGAGGGAGAGGCAATTGGCCAGTTCTGTAAGTCACTAGAGATAGACCCGGAACGCTAGAGTAACTCAGAGGGACAGGCAGCATCTCTGGAGAGAAGGATTGGGTGACGTTTCGGGTAGAGACCCTTCTTCGCCCATTAATGAGGGAAGCTCGACAACAACCTAGGGTTCGGCTGGAACCTAGAGTGGATTAACATTTGAAGGAGATGTGCAGGTGGATTGTAATGAAATATCTGCAAGATTCAAGGATCTGGATCAATGAATGGAGGAAGCACATGAAGAGCGCAAATAACTATTTATTAAAGCAGACACAAGTAAAAGACAGAAACTCTCTCTCTCTCTCTCTCTCTCTCTTCTCTCTCTGTATTTACATAATAATGTTGTCTCCAAGAAGTACAGGTGATTATGTGAAGAGCTAGTAGGGTTGCCAACTGTCCCGTATTAGCCGGGACATCCTGTATTTTGGGCCAAATTGGTTTGTCCCGTAAGGGACTGCCCTTGTCCCGCATTAGGCCCGGACAGTGTGGGTCCGGACAGTGTGGGTCTGGACAGTGTAGGTCCGGACAGTGTGGGTCTGGACAGTGTAGGTCCGGACAGTGTAGGCCCGGGCAGTGTAGGTGGGTGCTGTATACTGTGGGTGCTGTGTACTGTGGGTGCTGTATACTGTGGGTGCTGTGGGTGCTGTATACTGTGGGTGCTGTATACTGTGGGTGCTGTATACTGTGGGTGCTGTGTACTGTGGGTGCTGTGTACTGTGGGTGCTGTGTACTGTGGGTGCTGTGTACTGTGGGTGCTGTGTACTGTGGGTGCTGTGTACTGTCGGTGCTGTGGGTGCTGTATACCGTGGGTGCTGTATACCGTGGGTGCTGTGGGTGCTGTATACCATGGGTGCTGTATATCGTGGGTGCTGTATACTGTGGGTGCTGTGGGTGCTGTATACCGTGGGTGCTGTATACTGTGGGTGCTGTATACTGTGGGTGCTGTATACTGTGGGTGCTGTGGGTGCTGTATACTGTGGGTGCTGTGGGTGCTGTATACTGTGGGTGCTGTGGGTGCTGTGTACTGTGGGTGCTGTGTACTGTGGGTGCTGTGTACTGTGGGTGCTGTGTACTGTGGGTGCTGTATACTGTGGGTGCTGTATACTGTGGGTGCTGTGTACTGTGGGTGCTGTGTACTGTGGGTGCTGTGTACTGTGGGTGCTGTGTACTGTGGGTGCTGTGCACTGTGGGTGCTGTGTACTGTGGGTGCTGTATACTGTGGGTGCTGTATACTGTGGGTGCTGTATACTGTGGGTGCTGTGGGTGCTGTATACTGTGGGTGCTGTATACTGTGGGTGCTGTATACTGTGGGTGCTGTATACCGTGGGTGCTGTATACCGTGGGTGCTGTATACTGTGGGTGCTGTGGGTGCTGTGGGTGCTGTGTACTGTGGGTGCTGTGGGTGCTGTGGGTGCTGTGGGTGCTGTGTACTGTGGGTGCTGTGGGTGCTGTATACTGTGGGTGCTGTGTACCGTGGGTGCTGTATACTGTGGGTGCTGTGGGTGCTGTGTACTGTGGGTGTGGGTGCTGTGGGTGCTGTGTACTGTGGGTGTGGGTGCTGTATACTGTGGGTGCTGTATACTGTGGGTGCTGTATACCGTGGGTGCTGTATACTGTGGGTGCTGTATACTGTGGGTGCTGTGTACTGTGGGTGCTGTATATCGTGGGTGCTGTATACTGTGGGTGCTGTATACTGTGGGTGCTGTGTACTGTGGGTGCTGTGTACTGTGGGTGCTGTGTACTGTGGGTGCTGTGTACTGTGGGTGCTGTGGGTGCTGTATACTGTGGGTGCTATGTACTGTGGGTGCTGTATACCGTGGGTGCTGTATACCGTGGGTGCTGTATACCGTGGGTGCTGTGTACTATGGGTGCTGTATACTGTGGGTGCTGTATACCATGGGTGCTGTATACCGTGGGTGCTGTATACCGTGGGTGCTGTATACCGTGGGTGCTGTATACCGTGGGTGCTGTATACCGTGGGTGCTGTATACTGTGGGTGCTGTGGGTATTTATTCACAAAATGCTGGAGTAACTCAGCAGGTCAGGCAGCATCTCAGGAGAGAAGGAATGGGTGACGTTTCGGGTCGAGACCCTCCTTCAGTCTAAAGAAACGTCATCCATTCCTTCTCTCCCGAGATGCTGCCTGACCCGCTGAGTTACTCCAGCATTTTGTGAATAAATACCTTCGATTTGTACCAGCATCTGCAGTTATTTTCTTACACATACCGTGGGTGCTGTTCTGTTAAAGCAAAATTGAAACAGACCTTGTATTTCAGTCACAAGGTGTCCAATCTGCTGAACTGGCTCTTTAATGCAAATGTGATTTATTTCAGGGGATAGTATTTTGAGATAAGTTAAACATGTGAGTTGAGACAAGATGCCCTACATAATTCAATTATGTGGCGCATGTTTCTCTGTAGACTGTGTGATGGGAGTGAGGTGTAAAACCCATGGAGAGATC